>NC_045595.1:102403664-102408664 GCF_009762305.2 Zalophus californianus | reverse complement strand
TTCTATCTAGTCTTCTATTTTTTCTTTTTTTAATTTTTTTTTGGCTAGTGCTCCATTTCATTCACCAAACATGCGTCCCATCACCCCTTGAAATACAGCCTCTATCATCATGAAAATAACAAAATAAAAGGCTGTTAATTACAATCTGCCCGTCTTTTCCTAAGATTTCACTTCCCCCTGAATTCTCTGCTGTTTTCCTACTGATTGCTTTCTCTCTTGTGAAATGCTCCTGTTCTTGGGCTATCATCACTCCTTTTCTTCTATGTCTGCCTATTTCTCTAGCTCTCACATTGGTCTCCTCATGGCCCCACCTATTCCTCTCTCACATCAGAGGCTCAGGGGAGCTCTTGTTACCACATCTCTTGGGTAGTCCTCATTTCAAGGATTTCTCTGTCACCCCTGCACTGACTCCTTTCGAGTTTCTCAATACAGTTTATTTATTGAATGCCTACCATATAGCAGTCATTGTGCTAAGCCTTAATCTTCTTTTCAGGTATAACAGTTTTTCTTCCATGGTTTTCTTCCCATTTTCATCAGGAAATCCCACCATAATTCTAAGTATGTATCAATTTTTAAAAAGTTGTCTCCTTTCTCTTAGTCTCTTCTTTCTGTCAGTTGCATCCTCACTGTTCTAGAGTAGAGATGACATCCTTACCTCAGTCTCTCCCTAACTTCCTTTCCCCCTCATGCTTGCCCCAGCCATTCCTTAAGTTCTGCTGACATTTCTCTTTGTTTCATTGCATTTGTCCCTTTCTTTACAATTCCTAACAGATAGTTCTGGTCCAGGCTCTTGATATCTAATGCCAAGCTTATTGCAAAACCTTTTCATTCATTTTTTTTAAGCCCACGTAAAATCCCAAGACTTAATTAGACACTATTTTCCACCTCATGCAATTTTGTTGACCAAAGACTTTTTGGTTGCCTTTAGTGGTAGTTCCCATGCAGAACACTAATTCTAACAGGTGCTCTGAGAAACAAAATTTCTATAGGAAGAAACCCCCAAACAACAGTTTTGGGTATGCTGCCTTAAAGAATGTAAATGCCTACTAGCATATTACAGTTTCTAGTAATAACATTTAACTCAGATTTTCTCAAGATTTTCTGTCCAAGGAACTTTCTTCTATGTGACAAACTCATTTAATATATAAAAACTAGAGTTGTGTAGAATACAAGTTGGAAAATGCTGGCCTATTGGATAATATCTAAATGCCATGCATGCAACAAAAATAATGAAACATAGTTAATGTTTATCAAGTCACTGAAAATTACTTTACAAATACTTCAAGTACTTAATGTTCATGATAACTTTATAAAGTTGTTATCCTCATATTGCTGAGGCTCAGGGAGGTCGAAATCCTCATGGGGCAAGTGGCATAAGAGGGTTAGAAACTCTGGTCTCTGGGACTCCAGAGTCCCAGCTCTTTTACACTATGTGGCTTTTAATACAGTGCAATGTTTCCCCACTCTGCTTCTACCCTCCTTTTCTAACCTAGCCTCTCTGTGGGCCTTCAACTCTAGGTGGTTGGACTGGTTCACTATATATAATCCTCCTTTTTTAAAATATTTTTTTAATTTATTTATCAGAAAGAGAGAGAGAGAGAGACAGAGGCAGGCAGAGGGAGAAGCAGGCTTTCTGCCGAGCAAGGAGCCCGGTGTCGGACTTGATCCCAGGACCCTGGGATCATGACCTGAGCTGAAGTCAGACGCTTAACCGGGCGTTAAGCGTTGAGCCACCCAGGCGTCCCTATAATCCTCCTTTCTATCCCTATCACCTTTCTCTCCAAGCAAATTTTCTTTCCTCTTCATCCTGTCCAGATTTATTAAGTGTTCCTCAAGGATGCTAGCAGACCACAACATATTGACCTAAATTTGTCTTTTCTAGATCCCCATGAATATTTACCATTATGTCATTCATTTGCTAACTAAACACAGACACACACACCCAAAACAAGACCCCCTTATTTTGTCTTTCCTCAATGAAATTATAATTTTGCAAATGGGACTGTAGTTTATATTTGAATGTATGAATGAATAAACAAATGAAATAGACAGTGGTCAAAATTGGAAATATTAGAAGTTTTAATCCTACAAACCTCAAATGAGGTGAAACCATTTTTTTTTCTTTTTAAGAAGCAATGCTAAAATTTTACTTTAAAAAGTTACAAAAGTTATACACACACAGTCATTGTAAAAGATCTAAAGATTAGGGTAGTGGTTGAAGTAGGAAAATCTCCTTTTCTCATTAATATGCCAGCCCCCCTTCCTTTAATCCTGTTCCCCTGAGTTAATTACTATTAAGGTTGGCAAATGTCTTTTTAATCCTTTATCTAGCCAACCATCTACACTTGTATCTAAACCTAGCACTCCGAAATCCTATGGCCTCATCTGTAGATGTTATTCATAGAAAGAGTGATCTGATTCCAAATAAACTAAGAATGTTATAACTGTTTGTTAGTAAAGGGAAAGAGGAGAGTTGTACACAGTTCTTCAAAGAAACAGACACACTTCCTGAAAAAAATCTCTGTAGACCATGTCTAGAGTTTCCCACCAAAACCCCTGGCAAAAATCCTAGCTTCCTCTTGCTCTCTGACTTGCCTAATTTCTCTTCTCACTCCCTCCATCGGGTCATGCTCGCTGGCCCTCCGGCTCCCTGAGAAGCCTGTCTGCCTGCTGGATCAGAGGGACTGGGTTGCTTCCTGCTCTTACTGCTTTTTTGCTTCAGAATCAGATCATTACACTTTAAATTTGCCTAGATTTGTAAATTTACTGGACTAGAGCCTTTCACTGCGTTCTACTCTAGAGTTTAAATTCTGCTCTGTTGGTTTCATTTTCCTTGAACCTATTGATTTTTTGTGTGTTCTTTTTCTTGTTCATATTCCCAAATTTCTTCATTTTATAGATCTTGAAAATACTTTGCTTTTAGTTTTAATAATCAGTTCTGTTTTTTGTCTGGTTTATTTATTTTCATTGATTTTTTTTTTCTTCCATCAATAGTTTCTTCTATTTTTCACTCTAGGTTCATTATTTTCTCCTTCCTCATAGAAGTATTTTGGTCATAAAAGTTACTCTGAATATGCTATGGCCCCTTAAATTCAATATATTTAAAAGATAGATATTATTGTCATTGACAATCATTCATAATTTATGTCTAATTTTAGCTTTTATTTTCTTTCCAGTGAAAGGAAGGGTATTACATGATCTGTAGGATTTTTCACTTTTTTGAAACTTGTCAAGTCTTTGTGGAAATAATATAAGCATTCAATTGATATTAAAAAAATTCCTATTAAAATATTCAACTTAGATAAAAAATTAGAACTGTATTAATATGTCAATTTTTTTAAAGAATACTTTTCTGGAAGAACACATTTGCCATGTAACTCAATTTCATTTAACAAAGATATATTATGGATGTGAATAAATGTATAATTCCTTATTTAACTAAAAAGTTCTAAAAAATAGGCAAAAATAAACCTGAGTGTAGTAATCAAATCAGGAATTTTTAATATAGAGTCCATAAACTCCAGGGGTGGGCCTATAAATTTTGATATTTTAAAAGTGTTATAGTCTTTTCCCTTTTCAAAATTACACATTATTGCTCCTTTGTTTTTCTGCAAGGGAAGATAAGGTTTTCAAAAAATTCTTATTCTCTGGCACTTCCAAAATGGAAAACTTAATAGAGACCTAGAAAAAAATTTTGTTGTGGTATATAGTCCATATATCTCTATTTTTTTTGTTTTTATATTCCGGTTGGTTAACATACAGTGTTGTATTAGTTTCAGGTGTACAGTATAGTGATTCAGTAATTCCATACATCATCTGGTGCTCATCATGACAAGTGCACTTCTTAATCCCCATCACTTATTTCATCCACCCCCCTACCCCCATATATCTCTATTCTTAACATGTGGGGAAAATATTATACTATCTTGAATAGTAATACAATTTATATCTCATTGTTATTCATCAAATAATTCTGGAACTAAATGGAGAAAAGAGTAGCTATTCCAAGAATCCAGCTAGTCCATTCCTCTTCTAAACCAGATTATTCCCAAACTTAATTTAAAGGTGCCACGCTCATTAACCTTTCTAAAACTTTAAAAGGCTCATTGTTAATCCACTTCTTATATTTAACCTAATCCATTTATCATGCATTTAAAACTCACTTATTTTAAAACTCTGCCTTAGTCATTGAAGTGAATTGAATTGGTTTTGTGTTTGGTTTTGACTGCCTTTTCCCTTTTAAGTAGACATTTTCCTGGTTTTTCGCATGCTGGGTAATTTTGGATTGTATACAGTGTATTTTGAATATTGTGACATTCTGGGTCTACAGTCAAAAATAATGATGAAAAATAGGTATACTATGCAAACTTTAAAAGAAAGCTGGGGTAGTTTATTAATATAAGGTAAAATAGATGTCAGTTTATTAACATCAGGTAAAATGTCAGAACAAAGAGCATTAGCAGCAATAAATAGGGATATTACATAGTTATAAAAATCAGCTCAATAAGAAGATATAACAATATTAAATATGAATTCACCTAACTTCTTTAGAGTGTCTAAATACCTGAAGCAAAAATTCACAGAACCAGAAGGAAAAATAGACACATCTACAATTATAGTTTGAGATTTCAACACTCTTCTCTCAGACAACCTGCAAGCGAACACTACCACCAGCCAACTGCAAACTGGATCAAATTGACATTTGTAGAACAGTTTATTTAACCATAGAAGAATATGCATTTTTTAAAGCAAAGTATAACTTTTTTTCTCTTCATAGCTTTGAGGTATAACTGACAAAAATTGTATATACTTAAGGTGTACAACTTGGTGTTCTGATATACATTGTGAAATAATCACCACAATCAATCTAACATACTTACCACCTCACAGTTACTGTTTTTTGTGTGTAGGTGTTGGGGGTAGGGTGGGTGGTTAGAGCATTTAAGACCTACCTTCTTGGCAAATTTCAGATATTCAAGTATTACTAACTGTAGTCACCA
>NC_045595.1:102354750-102403464 GCF_009762305.2 Zalophus californianus | reverse complement strand
TAGTTTGCTTTCTAATCTGATAGGCCTTTGTCCATCTAATTCCATGGTTTTATGTATGACTTTTTATGAATATGAAGCTTATTTCTCAAACTAAAGCAGTTTAAATGATCATCATTAAATGATTCCTCTTTGAGCAAGGAAAACTTACTCATTTATTCTGCTCATCCTTGAAATGTAGTAGAAGCCAAACTGTTATAAAATTATGTTGGCTGAAATACAAAACGAACACGTTGGGTTCTTTAAAGCTGGGGTATGCTAGGAGTAATCGTCTTGATTTTCTGCTAAGCACTAATGCTAATTTCTGCCATCAACAAATTTGATTAAATTCAAAGAGGGTAAACATTTTTTTCCTAACTTGCAACATTCCTAACGTTTAGAAACAGAAAATTTGTCAACCAGAAATGGGCTTTCTTAATGTGAAATTGCAACTATATCTTTTAAAAAACCTAAAATGAAACAAAATGTATTTTCTCACATTTCCTTTTATTTCCAGGCAAAGTGAGAATGAGTTGCTCATGTGCCTTTTACTTTGAGATTTTTGTTCAGATAAGATAGCTAGTCTACTTAGACCCAGGGATAATTTCATCCCTCCCATCCAAATCGTTTTAAAATATAAGACCAGTGCCAAAACATCTGGTCTGGAAAGTTAAAAAATATCATTTCAGATGCTTGTTAAATCTGAATAAATTGACCAAATATTTGGTATTATTTTGAAAATCGATGTTAATTTTACAACATTTCAATCTCATATTTTTCCTTATTCTGTTTTCAAAACCAAAAATACGTATTACTTAATTAGTGTTCATTTAGAAAACAATACACCGGAAGACCTGTATCTGGGATACCCGGACATGCGCTGATGTTCAGTAAGAAGCTGCTGTGAGAGGCTCACTGAGGTGCTCTCGAAGACTGGATGTGGAAGACAGACTCTGGAATTAAATTATTTGGGACTCCTGGAGGCTTGCTATTGCCCTGCAGTAGATACAGAGAAGAAATCTACCAGCTAAATTGTTCTCAAATGATGCCCATAGATAATTTAATTTAGATTTTTACATCTACCAATGACACTATAATAAATGTAGATTTCCATTTTTGACATTTATCAAAATGCAAAAAAGCCAGATTTAGAGTTACAACTGGGGAAAAGATATAAATTATATTTAAACATCTATCTTGGAAAATTAATATTGAGGTAATTTTCTAGTTAAGTTTTTAAAAATAGTAGTTTATCATCTTAGAATCAACACCAAAACAGACGCCACCATCTCATAAAATAAACATGCAGTGAAAGGGTAACACACACATTAGCCACAAACTGAGTCTGTAGCCAATACAGTACGATGAGAAAGAATTCTCAGTATGGTGTGATGTGCGATCGAAGCCATTAGCCATATGGTGCAGTGTGAAGAGAGCCTCTGTGACTGAATAACAGTTGTATGTTATATGGTTTATTAAATAATTATGCAATGGCAAGCAATGCTTTTACAATTATTGGCTGTTTTAAAATATTTGGGTTAATCTAGCTGCATTTACCAGGTTGAAGGATGCATGTTCCATTAGGTCTCCATGCTTCATATCTGCTTTGTGTATAGAATGGAAATCAGCTGCCATATTGAAGATTTAGGGCACATTTCTTGTATCATACTGTGTATCATCAAGGTATGCCACAGGGCATTTGGAAATATAGGGGCACATTCCTTTTAGAGTTGCCTTTCCACCTGCACCTGTCAGTGCAGACACTGTATGTGGGATAGAGACTGTGCTGTTTTTATGTAATTTCCACAGAATGAGACAGGGAAACATTAAAACATCTAAATGAAAAGCAAAACATTTAATAAAATATCTGGATATTTTGCTATGTGATGCTGTGCCAGCCCCTATTTGGATACTTAAAAAAATTATGGATACTACCCTGACTCATTTCTATTTATAGTGATTTTTCCTCTAAGTAAATTGGTATTGCATTTATTTGTTTACCTATAACCTATATGGCATTGTCAGTTGACCTACACTTTATTAACCAGTCAGACTACTCTGGCTTAAACTAGATAATTACTTAGATGTAGTACTCTGCCTCTGCAAGTTGGGATCACCAGATGACTGGTGGCAATATCATGGGGACAGCAGTGAAAAGGCTATGATTGTGCTATGCCCTCTATGGGCCCATAGGGCAGCTGCATCTGCCACTGGGAGATATGTTGCAGCTCAATGAAATGTATTGGAGCAACAGCATGCTTTTGCTTGCACAAGGCTACTCTCAGCTAAAGGAATTATAGTATCTTTAGAAAATGGGTGTATGCTTTCATGCATAATTATTCTGAAGACATTTAGGATTTTGAAAATTTAGAGTTTGTGAATGATAGCTGCTAATTGAAATAAAGTATTGACAATACAAATAATAGCCATGGAGCTTGTGGCACACTTACAATGATATTTCTGTCTCTGTACATAAAGACTGAAGTAGCATTACTGTCATCTTTTATAAAATAACTGATTTTCTTATTTTTGATATGTAATCATTTATGTATACCCCATTATGGTAAGGTCTCCATCATATTTCAAGAAGAAAAACAAAAAGAAATGAAGATTCGTCATTAGGGCTCTGTTTGTCAGTATTTCAGTCTCCTTCTGTCAGAAATACAGGACTGTGTTTCCTGACAGCCTTGATGTTCATCATGGCCATTAGACCTCTCTGTCCAATAAACTTGGAGCAGAAGTCTTTACTAACCAACATGCAATCCTCTATGGTGTCTTCCCATTAACACAGTGACCAGGCACATTCCAGATGTAAGAAGCTCCTTTAACCTCAGCCCCTGAATGAGGACAACATGAAACAGATGCTCTGGAGAACATTCCAGCCTGCAAAGTACATGTGGCATGGTGAGGAATAAATCCATGTTGTTTTAGGCCCCTGAGATTCTTTTTTTTTAAGATTTTATTTATTTATTTGACAGAGAGTGAGAGCAGGGAGAGTGTCAAGCAGAGGGAGAGGGAGAAGTAGATTCCCCGCTGAGCAGGGAGCCCAGTGCGGGACTTGATCCCGGGACTCCAGGATCATGACCTGAGCTGAAGGCAGTTGCTTAACCAACTGAGCCACCCAGGCACCCCTAACCCCTGAGATTCTTAAGGTTGTTTCCTATTAACAACAACAACAACAACAACAACAACAAAAAGAGATCATAATATTAGTGATTTCATAGATATTAGTACTTAAAATAAGGTTAACTAGAAATAGTATTTAAAGTTATTTTAATAAGGAATATTAGGCAAATGAGAGTAGTCAGAGCCTCCTGCCGCATTTGTGAGACTGGTATGCCATGATGGGTTACCAGGGACCACCTCAATTCATGGGAAACGTGGGTGTAGTTGGGACAGTAGTAATTCTCTTTTCCTTTCCTTCTGCTTTTGAGCAGCCTGGTGAGTGAAATCAGGAGAGTTGAATGATACTATTTTCATATGGTGAAAGAAAGTTTGAGAAGCACTGATTTATGTCATATGTGGTGTAGCAAAAGCCAAAATTTTGGCTTTGGAAATACTGATAAAATGTTTGAGGAGAAAGTAAAGTAATATTTTGGACTCCTTATGTATACTAGGTATAAACTAATAAAATTTACCAAATAATTGCTAGTTCCCCACCTTGACTAGGCTCGTACATGTCTAATCTACCTGTTTACCCAGGCAGCCAACCAATCAAAAGTTTTTTGAGTACCCGTCTGTACATTACAGAGACTGTGTAAAATGGTGAGAATAAAAATCAGGAACTGTTTCTTCATCCTTCCAGTAGCCATTTCCATGGGAAAAGAAGATAATTCATCATAAAATACAAGTGATATTATAAGTAAATACTATATTCTGAACACTGTAATAGGTATTTAATTTTATTTAATTCTAAAAGGAATTAAAGGAGGTCGATAATATTACCTTCACTAGATATGGATAAGGAGACTGGTTCTAAACTTAAATAATTTTTTCAAAGTCCTATAAAAAATACTGAAGAAAAGGGTTTGAATTCAGTAGTATAGAGAACAGCATGTGCACATGCATAAAGACCACTTTTGTTTGTACAGTTATCAAAGGTTTCCTGCCAAGATGGTGTGTTCTTTGCTTATCATCGGGCTCTAGAAATAATGTTGGGTTTTAATCCATTGTTAGGATTCTCAGAGTTTGAGATCATACTCAGATCCCCTCCCAAATAGTAAAATTTTCTACCCAGTGGGTGTACACACACACACACACACACACACACACACACACACACACACACACACACACACAATCTGAAAGGAAACAAAGTATTCCGATGCAGTATTTTTTCTTTGTTTTGGATGGAGTTGAGTTGAAAAAAGGAGACTGAAATTTGGGTTGGTAGTTAAAGGGAGTTTAGCCTTGTGTGAAATGCTTTGTTTTTCAGTATTGTATAGATCTTAATTGTGTACTTAAAATTCATTTAAAAAAGTCATGTTCATTTTTCTAGACACCTTTATTTAGGTGTGAAGCTTGATACTACACTTTTTCAGACAGTCATTTTGCTTCACAGAATCCTTGATCTAGGCCTGCTTCGCAACAGCTTTCTTCTGCCTCGTATCACGCACATTCATCCTTTCTTCATTTGTGAAATGAGAGCAAGGGGTCACACCAGGTGTCATAAGGTTTCTGTGGCTCTCACGTTGTATGATTTCTTTAGCTTTTGTAACTAGCGGGGCTGCTAACTGGTCTGATTCTCATTGTGCTCTGGGGATATGTATACACGAAAAATGATTTTTTTTAGTTAATTTCAAGATCACATAGCCAGTGACAAAATCACAAGCAGAATTTTGTTCTTTGACTCGCTCTCTCAGAGGTTTCTTTTGTAATGCGTCGGGAATCTCTCACTTGCCAAAATACTTGGAAAGCACTTGGGTTTATTTCTCAGTATATATTGTTTCAAATGATTTGAATTTATTGACATCTGGAACAAGATATGGCACTAAATGTTTGTATTTATTCCCAGGTTATATGTAGTACTTGATTCCACACTTTTTTCTGAGTCTGGTAATTCTGCTGTGTGTGTGTGTGTGTGTGTGTGTGTGTGTGTGTGTGTGTGTGTATGCTGAATGACAGGAAAACACTGGATAACAGGTGTCTGTGATTTCTCCTCTCCCACCCTAAAGAAACAGCTGTGTTGATACGTTGTTTTAAGATGTTTCTCACTATGTATTTCTCTTTGATGAATAAATAGTAATGGAAGATAAAGGAGAAGGGTAGAGCTGGGTAGGGGAGAATGAGACCTTCTGGGGATAGTAAATTAAGATATGTATACTTTGCATGTATAGTCTTACTTCTAATAGTAATTCTGGATATGAGCATCAAGAGTGATACTTGGTGTAACACACAGGGAAGGGGTCTTAATTGCACAAATATATGCTATATTCAATGTAGAAATTAAAATTTAATTGAGGAAAGAGGCAGAAGTTCATGACAAGTTCTATATAGCTTCTCGTGATGGCAAGCATTTACATTCTAAGCCTTTCTCCCCCATTATAAACAACCTGATTTTCATCGATGAAAGCAGCTGACGGAGACTGCTGAACCAGTTATTATACTTTATCAGGCATTGCTAGCAGAGATACCACTTTCATTTTTGCCAGCATTTGTAGTGTAAATGAGGAGCAACCTATCGTAAAATAACGCTAAGAAGATCAAAGGAAACAATCCCTACTACCAAGCTAAAATCATTCTGGGAAAATGTTTTTGATTATGGTTAATAATGTAATCAAGCCAGAAACCGGCCTAGAAGTTGGAGTTACAGAATTACTGCTGATATTATGGGGTGCCTAATTGACAGTAATATGGCAAGAAAGTTTTGGACATATGAAAACAAGGGGCTCATAAAATATTTACAAAGAGCTACACAGTTTTTGTTAGAGTACTATGTATATTTTCTCAGAAAAAAACAAACCAGTGTTGTGACTGGAGATTTAGAATTAAGGTAGGAAGAGGAAAGCATAAAAAAGAAGAAAAGTGGTCATTTAAAAAAAAAACACCATCTTTGATTTCATTCTTTAAAGACCAATTACTTTTCTGTCCCCTGTGGGAGGAAAAAAAAAAAAAACATTTTTCTTAATAGCAAAATCATTCTAAGACTTTTCTGATTCATTTTATATTTAGCAGATTACAGCTTTAGTCATCAGTAGGAAAGAACCTCACAAACTGACAGACCTGAAATCATGTCCTTTGATTGTAATTGACAGAAAAAGCATTTAAGGTAAAGAAAAAAAATATTTTATTCATCTTTGATTACACTGTGATGTGATTTGGTGACATAATACAGCTGGGAACTGAGGCAAGAAAGGCAATAATTCCTACTTGAGGGTTTTACAGGATGCAGCCCTTCAGTCGTCTTCCTACCAACGCCTCCAGCTACAATGTCTCCTTGATGGCGGCTAGACAAATAGATATACAGAGTGTTAGAATTTAAAAGGCAAACAGCTTTGAAATAACATTTCTTAAGGCAATGTATTTTAGCATTAAATGCTTGACAGCTACACATTTGACTGGACCTAAAATTAAATCTATTCAATTTAAACATTTTACAGTACAAAATGCCACCATTTAAGCAACACTTTTTTAAAATAATGGAAAATAAATGGTTTAGACACAATAATGCTCTAAAGAGATGCATGCCTTTTTTTTTTTTTTTTTTGGTATCAGTGACTGAGTATATGTTTCACTCCATCCATACAGAATTGGGGTTTTATTTTTATACTTTATTTGATGGTTCTCCTCATTACTTTTCTCTGACTCATTTACTTTCCAGATAGGATGTTGCCATATATATTTTGGACATTTTACAACAGAGGTAAATGCAAATGTGACTGTAAATAATTCAGACAATTGGCAAAGTCATACATAGAGCATCACCTGTATTTCCCTGACAAATATTTATGTCATGAAATAAATTTATATGCTAGGATTTGAGTAATGACCATGAAGTTTGATTCAACATCTTCATTTTGTTAGTGCCATAATGAAAATTATCTCTGTTCATTCACAAGTGACTTCCTAATACTCAGATTTTAGAAGGTCTAACTTAAACTAATGGAGAATGTGTATTTTGTGAAGAAAAAAATATTAGAAAATGTCTACAAGGAATCTATAAAATAAAATTTAATAAATTTTCTTTACAATCAGATATTTGAAGAGTTAATATCTTAAAATCACACAAGATTTGCAAGACTACTAGGTTGGAGAACCTATTGCTTAGCAGTATTTTTTAGTGATTAAGAGATCTCCTCCGTGTCACAAATGTGTGTGCGTGTGCGTGTGCGTGTGTGTGTGTGTGTGTGTGTGTGTGTGTGTGTGTGTGTGTGTAGCCATACGGAGAACTAAATGAATATCCACCAGAGAATGACTTATGATAGAGTTACATTTTCCAAAGGAAGATTATGAATTGTCAGTGCATGATGATATTTATATATGTAAATCAAGTATTTGAATCTGCAAGTTAATTGTGTCTAGAAATGTCAGACTAATTATAAACTCTTATGCTTGTATTTACCTGAATGCCCCCAAAGCTGTTCAAAACTAAAAATTTCAACTTAAAGAAGGTTGTTTTAGCTATTAGAAATGGACTCTATCCATCATACTTTTAAGGGTAATACAGCTATCACCTACACAAATACAGGTGGCAAGCAAGAAAGCTGTTCACCTGTCCATGAAAAACATGTCCAATGTTCTTCCGGTTCAGCTCAGAGCTCTGAATTACCTGTTGTCAATGAGCTCCAAGAGCATATGCCTCATCAGATTAATAATTTGAATTTGTATACAAAGAGGCTTATATAAAAAAGTTCCAAGACAAGAAATATAGAGGTTGCTATATATACTACCCTCCCCTCCATGGAGATCAGCTTATATTTCATTCTGTGCCAATATCTGCTCTTAGCTCCACATGAACCTTTGAGTATTTTTATTGGTTTGGTTTAGTTTGCTCATATCTTGTTTTCAATTGTTTTTTATTTTTTTTCTTAACTACTGGGACCATATTGAACTTTCAAGACATAACTGACATGCATGTGATATCAGTTCCTGTCCAGCATTAGGCTAGATGGTTCTCATCCTTTTACATAAAGGAAGAATGCTAGTCCTTTCATTAATGCTCATATACATAAACATATGTGTACCTTGTATGTATCTCTGCTTCCAAATATTATGAAAGAAAAAGAAAAAGAACAAAAGAAGGAGGAATAGTGATTTATTTTTTGGAAATCCAACTTTCCATTTTAGCCTTGATCAACTTCATTTTCATTAAGAATGGAAGATTCTACTAAAACTAGTTAAAGTATCTTTTCTTTCTTTCTTTTTTTCTTTCTTTCTTTCTTTCTTTTTCTTTCTTTCTTTCTTTCTTTCTTTCTTTCTTTCTTTCTTTCTTTCTTTCTTTCTTTCTTTCTTTCTTTCTTTCTTTCTTTCTTTCTTTCTTTCTTTCTTTCTTTCTTTTCTTTCTTTCTTTCTTTCTTTCTTTCTTTCTTTTTCTTTGTTTCTTTCTTTCTTTGTTTCTTTCTTTCTTTCTTTCTTTCTTTTTCTTTCTTTCTTTCTTTCCTTCTTTCTCTTTCTTTCTTTCTTTCTTTTTTTTTTTTGATTCACCTAGATTTTTAGTTTTTTATTCCATGTGGTTAGTACCATAAGTCATTTGACCAAGAGGGCAATACAATGACAGCCTCTTTGCAGAGATTTTTGCAAAGAGTATTTGGGGAAATTTTATACATGCCCTTATCCCAAATTTAGTTTTAGTTCATCATCCACAAGGTAATTATCTATCATGGAAAAAGAGTTTTGAGAAAAGCAAGAAGGCTTAGATTGATGAATCATTTTCATTTCTTAAAGGCCTCTTTCACAAAATTGTTGATCTTCATTTTCCAAATTTTACTCATGTAAAAGGAAAACATTTTTATCAAAATATTTTATTCAGTATCACCACTTACACATAGCAAAAATAACATAGTCTAATCATAGGGAAGTGTTAAAATTTTATTGAGGTATTTGCATAATTTTTCATATATTTCTTTGATACTTCTTTAGGTAAAACAATGTGGAAAGTAAGAAGTATGACAGATTAATCTGAAATGTCCAGTTACCCACTTTTATTTATATTTAAAAGATTATAGTACTAATGCTTTCATTGTCTTCATTTTGCTGTTTACAGAAGGGCAGTGTTTTGTCTGGGAAACTCCATACAAGCTAGAACTCACAGTTCTAAGAAATTTTGAAAATTATGTATGATAGATCCAGTTATATCAGAAAATTTAGTCTCATAAAGATTAGTCATTTTTTTTTCTGAATATTTTTGCACTCTGGTAATTTAAGAGATCTACTTTGCTTTATAAGCATTGAAGTATAGTATTTGTTAATGAAATTTTGTAATTAAAAAAAGCCCTTAGAAATAATGACTCATCCTGATTATAAATTGGAAATAATTGAGGTTATTAGTAAGCTAAAATCAGCTGAGTAGAAAAGCTTTTTTTCATGAGATTTTCATTTTAAATACCTGGGTTGGAAGTGGGAGAGAAAAAAAAACCTTAACAGCAATCATTTGAATTTGGTTTATTTGATTTCTTAAGATCAATCCACATAGATTCAAATGGCATGTTTCCCAGAAATGCCATACCTTGGTTAGTATAGAGGCATTATCTGTTTCACTAAATACTTCATTCTATTTACTTTCATTTAATTACATGTAGACTTTGCCAAAGAATCGATAAAATAATGTATTTGAAAAATTAGATTCTTTCTGTAATGTGGCTATTGTTGGTAATGCTGCTATAAACATCAGGGTGCATGTATCTTTTAGAATCAGTATTTTTGTATCCTTTGGGTAAATACCTAGTAGTGCAATTGTTGGATTACAGGGTAGTTCTATTTTTAACTCTTTGAGGAAGCTCCATACTATTTTCCAGAGTGGCTGAACCAGTTTGTATTTCCACCCACAGTATAAGAGGGTTCCCCTTTCTCCAGATCCTCGCCAACGCCTGTTGTTTCCTGTGTTGTTAATTTTAGCTATTCCAACAGGTGTGAGGTGATAGCTCATTGTAGTTTTGATTTGTATTTCCCTGATGATGAGTGATGTTGAGCATCTTTTCATGTGTCTGTTACCCATCTGTATGTCTTCTTTGGAAAAATGTCTATTCATGTTTTCTGCCCATTTTTAAACTAGATTATTTGTTTCTTCGGTGTTGAGTTTTATAAGAACCCAAATGTCTATTGACTGATGAATGGATAAAGATGTGGAGTTCACATCATACTCAGCCATAAAAAAGAATGAAATCTTGCCATTTGCAATGATGTGAATGGAGCTAGAGAGTATTATGCTAAGCAAACTAAGTCAGAGAAAGACGGGTACCATATCATTTCACTCATATGTGGAATTTAAGAAACAAAACAAATGAACATGGCAGTGGGGTGGGGTGGATGGAGAGGGTGGAGAGGCAAACCAAAAAACAGACTCTTAACTATAGAGAACAAACTGAAGGTGGCTGGAGGAAAGGTGGGCGGGAGGATGGGCCAGATGAGTGCTGGGTTTTAAGGAGGGCACTTGTGATGAGCACTGGATGTTGTATGTAAGTGATGAATCACTAAATTCTACACCTGAAACTAATATTACACTGTATGTTAGCTAACTGGCATTTAAAGAAAAATATGAAATTAGATTCTCACCTTGAAAGCTAGATTGTAAATTTAAACAAGTTGAAATCTATTATTAAACTGTTCTCAGTGGTTTGACATTTTAAATAATGATTTAAAAATGAAACTGTAAATATACTAAATGATATCTAAACTGTCCTTATGTTCAAACTTCAGGGAAAAAAAGTAGAGAATAAAAATGTTGAACTAAAGCAAAATTATGATTTAAAGCACATTTTGCAACAGGTGTGCTAATGCATATATAAAGTTATAGTTTGATATTTGAAAAAAATGGAAGAGCATGTGCATCATAGATGATAGCCAAATTATCACTTTGGACCTATTAATATGGAAATATGTTTCAATCTGTCTGGAGAATGACACTGCTATTTTTCTCAGATGTATTCAATTTCATAGTGCTATTTTTTTCCTAAAAATACATGATACTGCACAAGCTCACTAATATACCCAGTGCTCAGTGATATTTTGGCACAAAAGGTAATTTGTTTCACTTCTAGATTACTATATCATCTTATATTAACCTAATACTGATAATTAATAGTTGAATCCAAAAATGATACACTAGTGTATGTTTATACTTTTAAATTATTAAATTTACCATGCCAGTAGTATATTTTAGGACACATTAAAAAAAAGATCTTGAAAATTTTAAATAAAATAAGTTATGGCTATAAGAATAGAATTCTTAAAATTAACATTTGAATGATAAGCAATTTGGGGGATAATTATAGTTCACATTCAACATTCAATGCATTTTGATATATGTATAATTACTCCTAGTAATACCCCTTAGTTGGATTTTTTTGTAACAACAATAACAATTTATTGCAAAATTAATTCTTTGGCACAATTTAACATTTAGTGATGTGAAGTCAGAGTTAATTGATTTTACAGCAGAACACTTGTGCTCTGGTTTTCTATGTTCAAGTACTAATTGTTTATTATAGGTCACTTCAGAACTTAGTTTAAAAATAAATTAAATTGTTGCAAGGTGCATTCAGTAGAAATAGTTTGATATTTTCAGCTCATGGGGTTTTATTTAAATAAAAAATGGTAAAGTAATGCAATCATCTTTGGTTATAAAAGTGATGGATGAATTGAAAACATTTTTGAATCAGGTCAATGGTACTGATGATTAGTACATTGTTAATCAAGTTCTTCAGATTGCTATCAAATGCTTTAGCTCTTTTGCTCAGGCTGGTGAGAGGATCATGAATATTAAAGAGATTCAAATGGATGTGCTCTCATGTAATATGGAGCACTACAAATGAAACAACTAAATGAGGGCAGACTGTAACTCTATGTACTGATATATCTCTTAAATAAAGAGGAATGCCTAATCAATTTCTTTGCCCACATATAGTAACCAAATAGATTTTTTTTTGTCTTTTGTAATATATATCTTAATCATGTTGACAAACCAATGGACATAATGCATGGAATATTTTTTAAAGAAAACTTTTACATAATAGTTAGTTAGGTATGGTTGGTAACTAGAATTTAAAAGAAGATACAGATAAAAAATTAGGATAAGATGTATTTATTTTAAATTGTTTTAGAGGCAAAAAGTGGAAACTGCTAAGAAATGTCTTCTTGAAAGAGAGATATAATACCTTACTTCATCTTTTTATTTAGCAACAATCTCCTTATGATTTTTAAGTCTATGTTATTAGAAACATTATACAATATATTAGAAGGTTGTTGATTTTAGTCATTACTAAAAGTGAAATTTTATTTTTTGAATCAAAATGGAAGAAAAAGATTTTACAAAAACCTTAAATGTTTAGAATTTATATCATTCATAGAGCATGTATTTTTCAGTAAGGAATAAATAAGTATGTAAGGAATTATAAAATATATATAATTCATAGAATCATAGAATGGCAGAGTTGTTAAGGTACCCCAAAATTTGGGAAGCCACTTTGTCCAAATAAGTCATTTTTTTTTCAAATGAGAACAGATAAGATTCGGATAAGTTAAACATGCTCAAGTTAGTTAATGGTAGGGTCAAGATTAAGTTATTCCATCAAGATAGTGGTTCTGTGATTAGAAAAGACCTCTAAGGAGGTGATATTTACTTCAAAGCTTGAAGATGTAATAGAAAGTTGGCAGATTAAGAATGAGGAAAAAGAATGTTCCAGTGCATAGGAGTGATGTATTGAAGGATCTGATATGACCTGCATTTTTGAGAGATTAAAAGGAATTCAGTATACACTGAGCAAGTCTTAGAGATTAGTGAGAAATTAAGATGGAGAAATTGCCAAGGCCAAATCATGGAGATCATGAAAAAGAACTGGAATTTTATTCAAATGCATTGAAAAACTATTGAAAAGTTTTGAACCAGGCTTCTAAAATGTTGTGATTATTTCAAAGTTTAAGCTTACTGTTATGGAAAAAATGAATTGGAAGGTAATAAGAATGCAGAAATTGAAATTATTTAGCAAGCCTTATCAGTCTTCCAAATAAGAAATTCTTGTGGTTTGAATTAAGGTGGTGCCAGGGAAAATGAATGGAACTGAAATATACATTAAAAGTTGAGGCAACATATCTTGGCAGCTAACTGTGATGGATTGGGAAAGGTGCCAGATTTCTGGCATTAAAACAAAACAACCCTGAGTGAGTGGACATTTAATTGACTGAGAAATCAAAGATATGAAATGGAACAAATTTGGGTAGAAAACCAGGGACTAGTTTTAAATATATAGTCTTAGAGGGGGTGGAGCAAGATGGCAGAGGAGTAGGAGACCTGGATTTCGTCTGGTCTCTGGAATTCAGCTGAATCGGGATCAAACCATTCTGAACACCTACAAACTCAACAGGAGATTGAAGATAAGAATAGTAACAACACTCTGAATGGAAAAGCGACCACTTTCTGGAAGGTAGGACGTGGGGAGAAGTGAATTT
This sequence comes from Zalophus californianus, assembly GCF_009762305.2. NCBI lineage: Eukaryota > Metazoa > Chordata > Mammalia > Carnivora > Otariidae > Zalophus > Zalophus californianus. Next base: position 102,389,886 of record NC_045595.1, on the reverse strand, counting down.
GAGGCGATATTCGGGAGGATAGATGGCGGGGGAGGGGGCCTCCGCCACCGCTTCTGGCAAGTGATAGAGCCGCGGAGCACAAAATCGGAACTTTGAGAAGTCGGCTCCACAGAGGGACATCGCTCCAGTGGCTAAGCGGGGGGTGGAACCCCCGCAGGACAGTGTGGTGTCAGGACCCTCGGGGTCACAGAAAGACCGGGGTGCCTGAGTGCAGCAGAGCTCCCAGGTATCGGAGCGGGGAAGCCGGCTGCAGAGACGGAGCCGAGGCGCGGGCTCTCAGCTTGGGGTTGCCATAAACTGTGATCCGCGGCCCAGTCGGGCCACTGCTCCTCCAGCAGGGACCCAACAAGCGGCAGAGCTGGGGAGACCCCCCTTCCGCGGCGCGGAAGCACACTGCAGGGATCTGCTGGGTTTGGAGACTCCACACGGGGTCATGTGCCAGAGATAGAAACGCTTGGTCACAGGCTGGGTGACGGGGAAACGGGAGTGACTGCTTTTCTCTGGGGGCACATTGAGGAGTGGGGCCTCAAATTCTCAGCTCCTCCGGGCAGAGATTGGGAGGCCGCCATTTTCACCCTGGTCCTCCAAAGCTGTACCAAGAGCTTGCAGGAACAAAAGCTCCTGAGAGCAAACCCGAGCCGCTTGCTTAGCCCCGACTCTCAAGGGCGGGGCAATTCCGCCTCCCGCAAAGACATTTGGGAACCATGGCAACAGGCCCCTCCCCCAGAAGATCAGCACGAACAGCCAGCAAGCCAAGACGAAGTTTACCGATCAAGGGGAATGGGAGAACTCCAGCGCTAGGGCAATACTGCACATAGAATTCATGGCTTTTTTACCATAATTCATTAGTTTTTCAAAGTTAATTTTTTTAACTGTTTTTTTTTTAATTTTTCTTTTTCCCTTTTTCAACCAACAACCAACCAACATCTTATCAATCCATTTTTTAAAAAAACTTTTTTATTTTTCATTTTTAGAGTCATATTTTTATCCCTTCATAGTAGTTACCCTTATTTTTGGCATATATATATAAGTTGTTCTCTCTTTAAAATTTTGATACAGTTTCTTCTAACAGGTCAAAATATACCCAAAATCACTACTGTATGGCTTTTTTCTAGTCTCCTGCCTGATCACATTCTCTCCCTTTTTTTTCTTCCTTTTTTCTTTTTTAAAAACCTTCTTTCTTTTTAAAAACAACTTCTTATCTTATCAATTCCTTTTATAAAATCTTTTATAATTTTCATCTTTACAGTCATCTTCCATCCCTTCATTGTATCAACCTTTATTTTGTACATATATCAGTCTTTCTTCCTTTAGCAGGCACTTTCTTCTAACAGAAGAAAATATGCCCAAAATCTAGTGTGTGGCACTGATCTATGCACTATCCTGATCATATTTGCTCATATTCTGTTTTTTTTGTTTTGTTCTGTTTTTGTTTGTTTTTATCTTTATCTTTTTTCTTTTTTTCTCTTTCTTCTTTCTTTCCCTTTCTTGTCCCCTGGTTTCAGGTCTTTTCTGATTTGTATAGAGTATATTTGCTGGAGATGTTGTTAACCTGTTAGCATTCTGTTCTCTCATTCATCTATTCTCCTCTGGACAAAATGACAAGATGTAAAAAATCACCTCAGCAAAAAGAACAAGAGGTAGTACCATCTGCCAGGGACCTACTCAATACTGACATTAGTGCAATGTCGGACCTAGAGTTCAGAATCATGACTTTAAAGATCCTAGCTGGGCTTGAAAAAAGTGTGGAAGTTATTAGAGAAACCCTTTCTGGAGAAATAAAAGAACTAAAATCTAACCAAGTCGAAATTAAAAAGGCCATTGATGAGGTGCAATCAAAAATGGGGGCAATAACTGCTAGGATAAATGAGGCAGAAGAGAGAATCAGCAATATAGAAGACCAAATGATGGAAAATAAAGAGGCTGACAAAAAGAGAGATGAACAACTACAGGATCACGAGGGCAGAATTCGAGAGATAAGCGATACGATAAGACAGAACAACATTAGAATAATTGGGATCCCAGAAGAAGAAGAAAGAGAGAGAGGGGCAGAAGGTATATTGGAGCAAATAATAGTAGAGAACTTCCCTAATGTGGGGAGGGAAACAGGCATCAAAATCCAGGAGGCAGAGAGAACCCCTCTCAAAATCAATAAAAATAGGTCAACACCCCAACATCTAATAGTAAAACTTACGAGTCTCAGAGACAGAGAGAAAATCCTGAAAGCAGCTCGGGAGAAGAGATATGTAACCTACAATGGTAGAAACATTAGATTGGCAACAGACCTATCCACAGAGACCTGGCAGGCCAGAAAGGACTGGCATGATATCTTCAGAGCACTAAACGAGAAAAATATGCAGCCAAGAATACTATATCCAGCTAGGCTGTCATTGAAAATAGAAGGAGAGATAAAAAGCTTCCAGGACAAACAAAAACTAAAAGAATTCGCAAACAGGAAACCAGCCCTCCAAGAAATATTGAAAGGGGTCCTCTAAGCAAAGAGAGAGCGTAAAAGCAGCATAGATCAGAAAGGAACACAGACAATATACAGTAACAGTCACCTTACAGGCAATACAATGGCACTAAATTCATACCTTTCAATAGTTACCCTGAATGTAAATGGGCTAAATGCCCCAATCAAAAGACACAGGCTATCAGATTGGATTAAAAAACAAGACCCATCGATATGCTGTCTGCAAGAGACTCATTTTAGACCCAAAGACACCCCAGATTGAAAGTGAGGGGGTGGAAAACCATTTACCATGCTAATGGACACCAAAAGAAAGCTGGGGTGGCAATCCTTATATCAGACAAACTAGATTTTAAAACAAAGACTGTAATAAGAGATGAGGAAGGACACTATATCCTACTTAAAGGGTCTATCCAACAAGAAGATCTAACAATTGTAAATATCTATGCCCCGAACATGGGAGCAGCCAATTATATCAGGCAAGTAATAACAAAAGCAAAGAAACACATTGACAAGAATACAATAATAGTGGGGGACTTTAACACCCCCCTGACTAAAATGGACAGATCATCTAAGCAAAAGATCAACAAGGAAATAAAGACTTTAAATGAAACACTGGACCAAATGGACTTCACAGACATATTCAGAACATTCCATCCCAAAGCAACGGAATACACATTTTTCTCTAGTGCCCATGGAACGTTCTCCAGAACTGATCACATCCTAGGTCACAAATCAGGTCTCAACCAGTACCAACTTTGAAACTAGAACTCAATCACAAGAGGAAAGTTGGAAAGAACTCAAATACATGGAGGCTAAAGATATTCCTACTAGAGAATGAATGGGTCAACCAGGAAATTAAAGAAGAATTAAAAAAAATCATGGAAACCAATGAAAATGAAAACACAACTGTTCAAAATCTTTCGGATACAGCAAAGGCAGTCCTGAGAGGAAAGTATATAGCAATACAAGTCTTTCTCAGGAAACAAGAAAGTCTCAAATACACAACCTAACCCTACACCTAAAGGAGCTGGAGAAAGAACAGCAAATAAAGCCTAAACCCAGCGGGAGAAGAGAAATAATAAATATCAGAGCAGAAATCAATGAACTAGAAACCAAAAGAACAGTAGAACAGATCAACAAAACTAGGAGCTGGTTCTTTGAAAGAATTAAGAAGATTGATAAACCCCTGGCCAGACTTATCAAAAAGAAAACAGAAATGACCCAAATCAACAAAATCATGAATGAAAGAGGAGAGATCACAACCAACACCAAAGAAATACAAACAATTATAAGAACATATTATGAGCAACTCTATGCCAGCAAATTAGATAACCTGGAAGAAATGGGTGCATTCCTAGAGATGTATCAACTACCAAAATTGAACCAGGAAGAAATAGAAAACCTGAACAGACCTATAACCACTAAGGAAATTGAAGCAGTCATCAAAAATCTCTCAACAAACAAAAGCCCAGCACCAGATGGCTTCCCAGGGGAATTCTATCAGACATTTAAAGAAGAATTAATACCTATTCTCCTGAAACTGTTCCAAAAAATAGAAATGGAAGGAAAACTTCCAAACTCATTTCATGAGGCCACCATTACCTTGATCCCAAAACCAGACGAAGACCCCATCAAAAAGGAGAATTACAGACCAATATCCTTGATGAACATGGATGCAAAAATTCTCACCAAAATACGAGCCAATGGGATCCAACAGTACATTAAAAGGATTATTCACCACGACCAAGTGGGATTCATCCCTGGGCTGCAAGGCTGGTTCAACATCCGCAAATCAATCAATGTGCTACAAAACATTAACAAAAGAAAGAACAAGAATCATATGATCCTCTCAATAGATGGCGAAAAAGTATTTGACAAAGTACAGCATCCTTTCTTGATCAAAACTCTTCAGAGTATAGGGATACCTCTATCATAAGGTATCATAACGTACATACCTCAATATAAAAGCCATCTATGAAAAACCTACAACGAATATCATTCTCAATGGGGAAAAGCTGAGAGCTTTTCCCCTAAGGTCAGGAACGCGGCAGGGATGTCCACTCTCATCACTGCTATTCAACGTAGTATTGGAAGTCCTAGCCACAGCAATCAGACAACAAAAAGAAATCAAAGGCATCCAAATCGGCAAAGAGGAAGTCAAACTCTCACTCTTTGCAGATGATATGATACTTTATGTGGAAAACCCAAAAGACTCCACCCCAAAACTGCTAGAACTCATACAGGAATTCAGTCAAGTAGCAGGCTATAAAATCAATGCACAGAAATCAGTGGCATTCCTATACACCAACAACAAGACAGAAGAGAGACAAATCAAGGAGTCGATCCCATTTACAATTGCACCCAAAACCATAAGATACCTAGGAATAAATTTAACCAAAGAGGCAAAGGATCTGGACTCAGAAAATTATAAAATACTCAGGAAAGAAATTGAAGAAGACACAAAAAAATGGAAAAACGTTCCATGCTCATGGATTGGAAGAACAAACATTGTGAAGATGTCAATGCTCCCTAGAGCAATCTACACATTCAATGCAATCCCCATCAAAATACCATCCACTTTTTTCAAAGAAATGGAACAAATAATCCTAAAATTTGTATGGAACCAGAAGAGACCCCGAATAGCCAGAGGATATTGAAAAAGAAAAGCAAAGCTGGCGGCATCACAATTCCGGACTTCCAGCTCTATTACAAAGCTGTCATCATCAAGACAGTATGGTACTGGCACAAAAACAGACACATAGATCAATGGAACAGAATCGAGAGGCCAGAAATGGACCCTCAACTCTATGGTCAACTCATCTTTGACAAAGCAGGAAAGAATGTCCAATGGAAAAAAGACAGTCTCTTCCACAAATGGTGTTGGGAAAATTGGACAGCCACATGCAGAAGAATGAAACTGGACCATTTCCTTACACCACCCACAAAAATAGACTCCAAATGGTTGAAAGACCTAGATGTGAGACAGGAGTCCATCAAAATCCTAAAGGAGAACACAGGCAGCAACCTCTTCGACCTCAGCCGCAGCAACTTCTTTCTAGAAACATTGCCAAAGGCAAGGGAAGCAAGGGCACAAATGAACTATTGGGATTTCATCAAGATAAAAAGCTTTTGCACAGCAAAAGAAACAGTCCACAAAACCAAAAGACAACCGACAGAATGGGAGAAAATATTTGTAAATGACATATCAGATAAAAGGCTAGTATCCAAAATCTATAAAGAACTTATCAAACTCAACACCCAAAGAACAAATGATCCAATCAAGTAGTGGGCAGAAGACATGAGCAGACATGAAAAAGTGCTCCACATCGCTGGGCATCAGGGAAATCCAAATCAAAACCTCAATGAGATACCACCTCACACCAATCAGAATGGCTAAAATTAACAAGTCAGGAAACGACAGATGTTGGCAGGGATGGGGAGAAAGGGGAGCCCTCCTACACTGTTGGTGAGAATGCAAGCTGGTGCAACCACTCTGGAAAACAGTATGGAGGTTCCTCAAACAGTTGAAAATAGAGCTACCATACGATCTAGCAATTGCAATACTGGGTATTTATCCTAAAGGTACAAATATAGGGATCCGAAGGGGTACGTGCACCCCAATGTTTATAGCAGCAATGTCCACAATAGCCAAACTGTGGAAAGAGCCAAGATGTGCATCAACAGATGAATGGATAAAGAAGAAGTGGTATATATACACAATGGAATATTATGCAGCCATCAAAAGGAATGAGAGCTTGCCATTTGCAAGGACGTGGATGGAACTGGAGGGTGTTATGCTGAGTGAAATAAGTCAATCAGAGAAAGACATGTATCATATGACCTCACTGATATGAGGAATTCTTAATCTCAGGAAACAAACTGAGGGTTGCTGGAGTGGTGGGGGGTGGGAGGGTTGGGGTGTCTGGGTGATAGACATTGGGGAGGGTACGTGCTATGGTGAGCGCTGTGAATTGTACAAGACTGATGAATCACAGATCTGTACTTCTGAAACAAATAATGCAATATATGTTAAGAAAAAAAAAGAAGAAGATAGCAGGAGGGGAAGAATGAAGGGGAGTAAGTCGGAGGGGTAGACGAACCATGAGAGACAATGGACTCTGAAAAAGAAACTGAGGGTTCTCGAGGGGAGGGGGGGTTGGGTTAGCCTGGTGATGGGTATTAAAGAGGGCACATTCTGCGTGGAGCACTGGGTGTTATGCACAAACAATGAATCATGGAATACTACATCAAAAAGTAATGATGTAATGTATGGTGATTAACATAACAATAAAAAATTATAAAAAAATAAATATATAGTCTTAGAATTATAATTATTGAATAGAGATGCTACGTAGGCATTTGGAAGGAATGGTCTGAAGCTCAGAAGAGCTACAAATTTGAGATCTTTTCAAATTTTGGGATTATGGTTTCCGAGAAAGTGAATACAGAGGGAGAAGAGAAGATGGCTCAGAGTGGAACTCTGAAGATCTTTAAAATGTAGATGTTGGGTAGAGAAAAATGAACCCCTAAATGAGACTAAAGAGTACTCAGGAAGAAAATCAGGTGAATCTAGTGTTCCAGAAACCAAGAAAGGGAAATAGGATTCAAGAGCAACTTCAAATTTGTTGAATGCTGTTGAGAAGTTGTAGTGAGTTGAATTGTGTTCTCCAAAGAGATATGTTCAAGTCTGAACCTTCCTGTGAATGTGATCTTATTTAGTAACAAGAGTCTTTATAGATATAATCAAGTTAAGATAAGGTTATCCAGGATTAAATCCAATGACTGGAATCCTTGTAGGAAGAGCAGATGGCACACACAAATGGAGAGAGAAGTAATGTGAAAGCAGAGGCAGAGATTGAAGTGATGCAGCTACAAGCCAAGGAATACCAAAACTTGCTGGGGCCACCAGCCCCAGGAGAGAGACATGGGATGGTTTCTCCCTCAGAGCCTCCAGAAGGAACCAACCTTGTGCCAAATCTTGAATTCGGACTCTTGGACCCCTGAACTGGGAGAGGATAAATTTGTCATTTCTAGCTACCCAGTTTGTAGTAATTTGTTATGGCAGATTTCTATACATTGATTTTGTATCCTGTGACTTTACTGATTTTATTTATCAATTCTAATACTTTTTTGGTGCAGTCTTTTGGGTTTCCTCTGTCTCTCTGTCCACGTCTGTCTGTCTTTCTCTCCCTCTGTCTATATATAGATTTATATAGATAGAAATATAGTATCATGTTATCTGCAAATAGTCAAAGTTTTACTTCTTTACTGATTTGGATGCCTTTTATTTCTTCTTGTCAAATTGCTGTGGCTGGGACTCACAATACTAACTTGAATAAAAGTGTTGAGAGTGGACATCCTTGTCTTGTTCTTAACCAACTGAGCCACCCAGGCGCCCCATCCTTGTCTTGTTCTTGATCTTAGGGAAAAAGTTCTTAGTTTACCCCACTGAGTATGACATTAGCTGGGGGTTTTTCATAAAAGGACTTTATTATGTTGAGATATGTTCCCTCTAAACCTATTTTGTTGAGGGTTGTTATCATGGATGGATGTTGTACTTTGTCAAATGCTTTTTCTTTTTCTCTTGAAATGATCATATGGTTTTTATTATAATGTATCACATTGATTGATTGGGAATATTGAAATACACTTGCATCCCAGGAATAAATCCCACTTGATCGTGGTTAATGATTTTTTTTAATGTATTGTTGGATTTGGGTTGCTAGTATTTTGTTAAGGAGTTTTGCCTCTATGTTCATCAGAAATACAGGCTTATAGTTCCTTTTTTTTAAATGGTGTGTTTATCTGGTTTTGGTATCAGGGTTATGCTGGCTTCATAGAATGAATTTGGAAGTTTTCCTTCCTCTTCCAATTTTTGGAATAGCTTGAGAATAGATATTAACTCTTCTTTAAATGTTTGTAAAATTCATCTGTGAAGCCATCTGGTCCTGGACTTTTGTTTGGTGGGAGTCTTTTGATTACCAATTCAATTTTATTGCTGGTAATAGGTCTGTTCAAATTTTTTTATTTCTTCCTGCTTCAGTTTTGCTAGGTTATATGTTTCTAGGAATTTATTCAATTCTTCTAAGTTGTGCAGTTTGTTGGCGTATAATTTTTCATAATATTCTCATAATCCTTTGTATTTCTGTGGTGTCAGTTTTTCAGTTGTTATTTCTCTTCATTTCTGATTTTGAGTCTTTTTTTCTTTGATGAGTCTGGCTAGAGGCTTATCAATTTTGTTGATATTTTCAAAGAACTGATCCTGGTTTCATTGATCCATTCCATTATTTTTTTTTTAGTTTCTATATCATTTATTCCTGTTCTAATCTTTACTATTTTCTTCCTTCTGCTAGGTTTGGATTTTATTTGTTCCTTTTCTAGCTTCTTTACTTGTAAGGTTAAGTTGTTTGAAATTTTTCTTGCTTTTTTTTTTTTTTCAAGAGAAAGAGTGTGAGCAAGTGGGGGGAAGGGGCAGAGGGAGAGGGAGAGAGAGAATCTTAAGCAGGCTCCATGACCAGCAAGGAGCCTGACCTGAGGTTCTATCTCATAACACTGATATCATGACCTGAGCCAAAATCAAGAACTGGATGCTTAATTAAGACTGAGCCACCCAGGTGCCCTCAAATTTTTCTTGCTTCTTGAGGTAGGCCTGTAGTGCCTATAGTGGTATAAACTTCCCTCTTACAACCACTTTTGCTGCATCCCAAAGATTTTGGACTGTTGTGTTCTCATTTTCTTTTGTTTCCATGTAATTTTTTATCTCTTATTTGATATCTTGGTTGACCCATTCATTGTTTAGTAGCATGTTATTTAACCTTCATGTATTTGTGCTCTTTCCAGATTTTTTCTTGTGGTTGATTTCTAGTTTCATAGCATTGTAGTCAGAAAAGATGCATGTATGACTTTTATCTTTTTGAATTTGTTTAGACTTGTTTTGTGGCCTATCATGTGATCTGTTCTGGAGAACGTTCCATGTGTACTTGTAAAGAATGTGTATTCTGCTGTTTTAGGATAGACTGTTCTGAATATATCTATTAAATCCATCTGGTTCCAATGTGTCATTGAAAGCCACTCTTTCCTTATTGATTTTCTTTTTAGATGATCTGTCCATTGATGTAAGTGGGGGTGTTAAAGTCCCCTAGTATTGTTGTATTACTATCAATTAGTTCCTTGATGCTTGTTATTAATTGTTTTACGTATTTGGGTGCTCCTATGTTGGTGAATTAATATTTATAATTGTCATATCTTCTTGTTGGATTGCCTCTTTTATTATATAGTGTCCTTCTTTGTCTTTTGTTACATTCTTTGTTTTTCGTCCATTTCGTCTAAGTGTTGTTACACTGACTTTTGATAAAGTTTCTCTGTCTCTTCGCTTTTAATCTGCATATGGCTTTGTGTCTGAAATAAGCCTCTTTTAGGCAGCATGTTTTTGATATCTGTTTCCTTTTCCAGATTAGGGAAGTTTTCAGCAATTATTTCTTAAAATAAATTTTCTTCCTTCTTTCTGTCTTCTTCTGGGACCTATAATATGAATGTTATTATGCCTGATGGAGTCACCGAGTTTTCTAAATCTATTCTCGTTTCACATATTTTTTCACTCACCTGCTCAGCTTGATTACTTTCCATTACTCTGTCTTCCAGATTGTTAATTTGTTCCTCTGTCCCTTCTAGCCTGCTATTTATTCCATCAAGTGTATTTAAAATTTCATTTACTGTGTTCTTCATCTCTGATTGGTTCCTTTTTATCTCTTTGTCAAGGGTCTCACTGATGTCCTCCACCTTCCACTCTCAAATCCAGTGAGTATCTTTATGATCATTACTTTAAATTCTCTATCAGGCATAATAATTGTATCTGTTTTGCTTAGGTTTCTTGCTGTGGCTTTTGTCCTGTTCTTTCGCTTGGGTCATATTCCTCTGTCTCCTCATTTCATCTAACTCTCTGTGTCTGTTTATTTTTTAAATTTTTATTGTTATGTAAATCACCATATATTACATCATTTGTTTTGGTGTAGTGTTCCATGATTCATTGTTTGTTCATAACACCCAGTGCTCCATGCAGAATGTGCCCTCTTTAATACCCATCACCAGGCTAACCAATCCCCCTACCCTCCTCCCCTCTAGAACCCTCAGTTTGTTTTTCAGAGTCCATCATCTCTCCTGGTACGTCTCCCCCTCTGACTTACTCCCCTTCATTCTTCCTCTCCTGCTATCTTCTTCTTTTTCTTTTTTCTTAAAATATGTCGCGTTATTTGTTTCAGAAGTACAGATCTGTGATTCAACAGTCTTGCACAATTCACAGTGCTCACCGTAGCACATACCCTCCCCAATGTCTATCACCCAGCCACCCCATCCCTCCCACCCCCAACCACTCCAGTAACACTCAGTTTGTTCCTGAGATTAAGAATTCCTCATATCAGTGGGGTCATATGATACATGTCTTTCTCTGATTGACTTATTTCACTAAGCATAACACCCTCCAGTTCCATTCACGTCGTTGCAAAAGGCAAGATCTCATTCCTTTTGATGGCTGCATAATATTCCATCGTGTATATATACCACATCTTCTTTATCGATTCATCTGTCGATGGACATCTTGGCTCTTTCCACAGTTTGGCTATTGTGGACACTGCTGCTATAAACATTGGGGTGCATGTACCCCTTCGGGTCCCTACATTTGTATCTTTGGGGTAAATACCCAGTAGTGCAATTGCTGGATCGAATGGTAGCTCTAATTTCAACTGTTTGAGGAACCTCCATACTGTTTTCCAGAGTGGTTGCACCAGCTTGCATTCCCACCAACAGTGTAGGAGGGTTCCCTATTCTCCACATCCCCGCCAACATCTGTCGTTCCCTGACATGTTAATTTTAGCCATTCTGACTGGTGTGAGGTGGTATCTCATTGAGGTTTTGATTTGGATTTCCCTGATGCCGAGCGATGTTGAGCACTTTTTCATGTGCCTGTTGGCCATTTGGATGTCTTCTTTGGAAAAATGTCTGTTCATGTTTTCTGCCCATTTCTTGATTGGATTATTTGTTCTTTGGGTGTTGAGTTTGATAAGTTCTTTATAGATTTTGGATACTAGCCCTTTATCTGATATGTCATTTGCAAATATTTTCTCCCATTCTGTCGGTTGTCTTTTGGTTTTGTGGACTATTTCTTTTGCTGTGTAAAAGCTTTTTATCTGGATGAAATCCCAATAGTTCATTTTTGCCCTGGCTTCCCGTGCCTTTGGTGATGTTTCTAGGAAGAAGTTGCTGCGGCTGAGGTCGAAGAGGTTGCTACCTGTGTTCTCCTTTAGGATTTTGATGGACTCCTGTCTCACATCTAGGTCTTTCAACCATTTGGAGTCTATTTTTGTGGGTGGTGTAAGGAAATGGTCCAGTTTCATTCTTCTGCATGTGGCTGTCCAATTTTCCCAACACCATTTGTGGAAGAGACTGTCTTTTTTCCATTGGACATTCTTTCCTGCTTTGTCAAAGATGAGTTGACCATAGAGTTGAGGGTCCATTTCTGGCCTCTCGATTCTGTTCCATTGATCTATGTGTCTGTTTTTGTGCCAGTACCATACTGTCTTGATGATGACAGCTTTGTAATAGAGCTGGAAGTCCGGAATTGTGATGCCGCCAGCTTTGCTTTTCTTTTTCAATATCCTCTGGCTATTCGGGGTCTCTTCTGGTTCCATACAAATTTTAGGATTATTTGTTCCATTTCTTTGAAAAAAGTGGATGGTATTTTGATGGGGATTGCATTGAATGTGTAGATTGCTCTAGGGAGCATTGACGTCTTCACAATGTTTGTTCTTCCAATCCATGAGCATGGAACGTTTTTCCATTTTTTTGTGTCTTCTTCAATTTCTTTCCTGAGTATTTTATAATTTTCTGAGTCCAGATCCTTTGCCTCTTTGGTTAAATTTATTCCTAGGTATCTTATGGTTTTGGGTGCAATTGTAAATGGGATCGACTCCTTGATTTGTCTCTCTTCTGTCTTGTTGTTGGTGTATAGGAATGCCACTGATTTCTGTGCATTGATTTTATAGCCTGCTACTTGACTGAATTCCTGTATGAGTTCTAGCAGTTTTGGGGTGGAGTCTTTTGGGTTTTCCACATAAAGTATCATATCATCTGCAAAGAGTGAGAGTTTGACTTCCTCTTTGCCGATTTGGATGCCTTTGATTTCTTTTTGTTGTCTGATTGCTGTGGCTAGGACTTCCAATACTACGTTGAATAGCAGTGATGAGAGTGGACATCCCTGCCGCGTTCCTGACCTTAGGGGAAAAGCTCTCAGCTTTTCCCCATTGAGAATGATATTCGTTGTAGGTTTTTCATAGATGGCTTTTATGATATTGAGGAATGTACCCTCTATCCCTATACTCTGAAGAGTTTTGATCAAGAAAGGATGCTGTACTTTGTCAAATGCTTTTTCTGCATCTATTGAGAGGATCATATGATTCTTGTTCTTTCTTTTGTTAATGTTTTGTATCACATTGATTGATTTGCGGATGTTGAACCAGCCTTGCAGCCCAGGGATGAATCCCACTTGGTCGTGGTGAATAATCCTTTTAATGTACTGTTGGATCCCATTGGCTAGTATTTTGGTGAGAATTTTTGCATCCATGTTCATCAAGGATATTGGTCTGTAATTCTCCTTTTTGATGGGGTCTTTGTCTGGTTTTGGGATCAAGGTAATGGTGGCCTCATAAAATGAATTTGGAAGTTTTCCTTCCATTTCTATTTTTTGGAACAGTTTCAGGAGAATAGGTATTAATTCTTCTTTAAATGTCTGATAGAATTCCCCTGGGAAGCCATCTGGCCCTGGGCTTTTGTTTCTTGGGAGATTTTTGATGACTGCTTCAATTTCCTTAGTGGTTATAGGTCTGTTCAGGTTTTCTATTTCTTCCTGGTTCAATTTTGGTAGTTGATACATCTCTAGGAATGCACCCATTTCTTCCAGGTTATCTAATTTGCTGGCATAGAGTTGCTCATAATATGTTCTTATCATTGTTTGTATTTCTTTGGTGTTGGTTGTGATCTCTCCTCTTTCATTCATGATTTTGTTGATTTGGGTCATTTCTGTTTTCTTTTTGATAAGTCTGGCCAGGGGTTTATCAATCTTCTTAATTCTTTCAAAGAACCAGCTCCTAGTTTTGTTGATCTGTTCTACTGTTCTTTTGGTTTCTAGTTCATTGATTTCTGCTCTGATATTTTTTATTTCTCTTCTCCTGCTGGGTTTAGGCTTTATTTGCTGTTCTTTCTCCAGCTCCATTAGGTGTAGGGTTAGGTTGTGTATTTGAGACCTTTCTTGTTTCTTGAGAAAGGCTTGTATTGCTATATACTTTCCTTTTAGGACTGCCTTTGCTGCATTCCAAAGATTTTGAACAGTTGTGTTTTCATTTTCATTGGTTTCCAGGAATTTTTTTAATTCTTCTTTAATTTCCTGGTTGACCCATTCATTCTTTAGTAGGATGCTCTTTAGCCTCCATGTATTTGAGTTCTTTCCGACTTTCCTCTTGTGACTGAGTTCTAGTTTCAAAGCATTGTGGTCTGAAAATATGCAGGGAATGATCCCAATCTTTTGGTACCGGTTGAGACCTGATTTTTGACCTAGGATGTGATCAATTCTGGAGAATGTTCCATGGGCACTAGAGAAGAACGTGTATTCCATTGCTTTGCGATGGAATGTTCTGAATATGTCTGTGAAGTCCATTTGGTCCAGTGTGTCATTTAAAGTCTTTATTTCCTTGTTGATCTTTTGCTTAGATGATCTGTCCATTTCAGTCAGGGTGGTGTTAAAGTCCCCCACTATTATTGTATTGTTGTCAATGTGTTTCTTTGCTTTTGTTATTACTTGCCTGATATAATTGGCTGCTCCCATGTTCGGGGCATAGATATTTACAATTGTTAGATCTTCTTGTTGGATAGACCCTTTAAGTAGGATATAGTGTCCTTCCTCATCTCTTATTACAGTCTTTGTTTTAAAATCTAGTTTGTCTGATATAAGGATTGCCACCCCAGCTTTCTTTTGGTGTCCATTAGCATGGTAAATGGTTTTCCACCCCCTCACTTTCAATCTGGAGGTGTCTTTGGGTCTAAAATGAGTCTCTTGCAGACAGCATATCGATGGGTCTTGTTTTTTAATCCAATCTGATAGCCTGTGTCTTTTGATTGGGGCATTTAGCCCATTTACATTCAGGGTAACTATTGAAAGGTATGAATTTAGTGCCATTGTATTGCCTGTAAGGTGACTGTTACTGTATGTTGTCTTGTTCCTTTCTGATCTTTGCTGCTTTTAGGCTCTCTCTTTGCTTAGAGGACCCCTTTCAATATTTCTTGGAGGGCTGGTTTCATGTTTGCAAATTCCTTTAGTTTTTGTTTGTTCTGGAAGCTTTTTATCTCTCCTTCTATTTTCAATGACAGCCTAGCTGGATATAGTATTCTTGGCTGCATATTTTTCTCGTTTAGTGCTCTGAAGATATCTTGCCCGTCCTTTCTGGCCTGCCAGGTCTCTGTGGATAGGTCTGTTGCCAATCTAATATTTTTACCATTGTAGGTTACATATCTCTTCTCCCGAGCTGCTTTCTGGATTTTCTCTTTGTCTCTGAGACTCGTAAGTTTTACTATTAGATGTCGGGGTGTTGACCTATTATTATTGATTTTGAGAGGGGGTTCTCTGTGCCTCCTGGATTTTGATGCCTGTTTCCTTCCTCACATTAGGGAAGTTCTCTGCTATTATTTGCTCTAATATACCTTCTGCCCTTCTCTCTCTTTCTTCTTCTTCTGGGATCCCAATTATTCTAATGTTGTTTTGTCTTATCGTATCACTTATCTCTCGAATTCTGCCCTCGTGATCCTGTAGTTGTTTCTCCCTCTTTTTCTCAGCCTCTTTATTTTCCATCATTTGGTCTTCTATATCACTGATTCTCTCTTCTGCCTCATTTATCCTAGCAGTTAGTGCCCCCATTTTTGATTGCACCTCATCAATAGCCTTTTTGATTCCGACTTGGTTAGATTTTAGTTCTTTTATTTCTCCAGAAAGGGTTTCTTTAATAACTTCCACGCTTTTTTCAAGCCCAGCTAGGATCTTTAAAGTCATGATTCTGAACTATAGGTCCGACATCGTACTAATGTCTGTATTGAGTAGGTCCCTGGCTGACGGTACTACCTCTTGTTCTTTTTGCTGAGGTGATTTTTTTCGTCTTGTCATTTTGTCCAGAGGAGAACAGATGAATGAGAGAACAAAATGCTAACAGGTTTACAACGTCCCCAGCAAATGTACTCTATACAAATCAGAAAAGACCTGAAACCAGGGGAAAAGAAAGGGAAAGAAAGAAAAAAGAAGGAGAAAAAGAAAAAAGAAAAAAAAGATAAAAACAAACACAGAACAATACAAAAAAAGCAGAATGTGATCAAATATGATCAGGCTAGTGCATAGATCAGTGCCACACACTAGATTTTGGGTGTATTTTGGTCTGTTAGAAAAAAGTGCCTCCTAAAATTTTAAAGGAAGAAAGACATATATGTACAAAATAAGGGTTGATACAATGAAGGGATAGAAGATGACTGTAAAGATGAAAATTATAAAAGATTTTATAAAAGGACTTGATAAGATAAGAAGTTGTTTGAAAAAGAAAGAAGATTTAAAAAAAAATGAAAAAAGGGAGAGAATGTGATCAGGCAGGAGACTAGAACAGAGCCATACACTAGTGATTTAGGGTATATTTTGATCTGTTAGAAGAAACTGTATCTCAAAATTTTAAAGAGAGAACAACTTATATATATGCCAAAAATAAGGGTAACTACTCTGAAGGGATAAAATATGACTCTAAAAATGAAAAATAAAAAATGTTTTTTTTTAAAGAGATTGATAAGATGTTGGTTGAAAAAGGGAAAAAGAAAAAAAAAACAGTTAACAAAAATTAACTTTGATGAACTAATAAATCATGGTAAAAAAAAGCCATGAATTCTATGTGCAGTATTCCCCTAGCGCTGGAGTTCTCTCGTTCTCCTTGATCGGTAAACTTGGTCTTGGCTTGCTGGCTGTTCGGGCTGATCTTCTGGGGGAGGGGCCTGTTGCTGTGGTTTCCAAATGTCTTTGCTGGAGGCTGAATTGCCCCGCCCTTGTCGGTCCGGGCTAAGCAAGCTGCTCGGGTTTTATCTCAGGAGTTTTTGTTCCCTGCAAGCTCTCCGTACAGCCTTGGAGGACCAGGGCAAAAATGGTGGCCTCCCAATCTCCACCCGGAGGAGCTGAGAACTCGGGGCCCCGCTCCTCAGTGCGCCCACAGAGAAAAGCAGTCACTCCCTTGTCCACGGTCTCCGGCCGCTCTCCGTGCTCACCCGGCCTGTGACCGAGGGTTGCTATCTCTGGCACCCGACCCCGTGTGGAGTCTCCAAACCCAGCAGATCCCTGCGGTGCGTTCCCCCGCCGCTCCTCCCCGGGGAGGAAGGGGCGTCTCCCCGGGTCTGCCGCTTGTTGGGTCTCTGCTGGAGGAGCAGTGGCCCGACTGGGCCGCGGATCACAGTTTATGGCAACCCTGAGCTGAGAGCCAGCGTCTTGGCTCCATCTCTGCAGCCGGCTTCCCCGCTCCGATACCTGGGAGCTCTGGCGCACTCAGGCTCCCCCAGTCTTTCTGTGACCCCAAGGGTCCTGAGACCACACTGTCCTGGGAGGATTCCATCCCCCGCTTAGCCACTGCAGTGACGTCCCTCAGCGGAGCCGACTTCTAAAAGTTCCGATTTTGTGCTCCGCGGCTCTATCACTTGCCAGAAGCGGCCAGCGGAGGCCCCTCCCCCGCCGTCTATCCTCCCGAATATCACCTTGGATTCACTTCTCGCACGTCCTACCTTCCAGTAAGTGGTTGCTTCTCTGTTCAGATAGTTGTTGCTACTTTCCTCTTTGATCTCCTGTTGAGTTCGTAGGTGTTCAGAATGGTTTGATCCCTATTCAGCTGAATTCCTGAGACCAGACGAAATCTAGGTCTCCTACTCCTCCGCCATCTTCTCTGTGTCTGTTTTTGTGTGTTAGGAAAGTCAGCTATGTCTCCTACTTTTGAAAGTAGTGGGAAGGATGCTCACTTTTAACAAGGTAGAACTGGCTCTCTTGCACAGGAGACACACAACTGTTGCAGAGACTGGGGCTGGTGAGGCATGCGGTGCAGTTTTAACAAGGTGTGCACATCCTCCTGGTAGGTGACCAGCTGACACCCCTTGGACTAAAGTCCTGCAAAATATGTGGGTTGGGAGATGAAGTGTTGGTGAGGTTTATGCTGGTCTTCTAGGGGAAGGAACCCACAAGGTAGGGATTGAGGCAAGCATGACTGAAAAGGGTGGATCCAATGACGTGTGGGGGGGGGGCAGGGCCCGGTGTAAGCAAGTTAGGTAGTGAATATTGGCACTGTGCTGGTTCCTGCAGGTGGCTTTGTGTTTATGCTGAGGGGCAGAGGAGGGCTATGTAGCTGCCAGCTTCTCTGTTCCTGGAGGGATTTCCCTGCAATTCCTGCCTTTCCAGGACACAGCCTGAAATGAGTAAAGAACTCCCTCCCATGAGCCTCAAGTATATTTCAAACTGAAGCTTCTAAGTTGGATCTTCACAGGATATTTGTAGTCCTGTCTGTTTAAGGCCAGGGACTCAGCTTCCTAATTCATTCAAGGCTCTCACAGAGCTGAGTCAGATAATTTTTTAAAATTCCAGGCTTTAAGTCCCTCTGTTTTCTTAAAACCCATGAAATTTAGCCCCCTTGCTTTCAAAGCCAAATGTTGTGTGGATTTGTCTTCCCTGTGTGGCCTGGTTCTTGCCAAAGAGAGTCTGGCTCTTGCCTTTCTCTGGGCCCCCAGTTCCTTTCTGACCAGAGGCCAGGGCCCTTTTATCTCTCCACTCTTCCTATCCTCTATGAAGTGGCCTCTTCTCTACTTTTAGCTATAGAGTTTTTTTTTTTTTTTTCCTGCTAATCTTTGGGTAGTTTTCTAGGTTATTTATGCGGATGTGAGTATTAGCTAGCTGTACTGGTGTGACAAAGTGAGCTTAGGGCCCTCCTACTCTGTTATCTTCCCAGACTTCTTCCAGAAAATCCTCTGTTTTTTTAAGGTTCAAAAAGAGGTAGGAAAAGAGCTGGAATGTAGCCATAGAGGTTTTGTTGTTGTTATTGTTTAATGAGGTCTAGTAATGGATGCTAATGGGAAGGACACAGAGTTATAGTAGAGGAGTAGAAATTGAAAAGCTCCACAAGGGGATGACTGACAAAAGGAGGTTTCTGCAGAAACATCAGGGGCAAGGGGTCAGGTTATAGGCATTCTCAATTTTAATTAGATAGAGGGAGAGAAAGGGTGAAAATTCATCTGGATTTTTATGCTGAAGGGATGAAAGCTATTATGTTAATAGCTTTTATTTTCTTGATTAAGAATGTTGTAAGATCACCTGTTGAGTATTAGGGGATGAAGAAAAGCTGGACATTCCAGGAAAAAAGAAAGAAGGTGTGAAATTGTAGGTATGAAGAAAAGAAAAGCAAAGTTGTAAGATTGTCTGGGCAGTATGTAGTACTGATTTGAGCATAGTGGTCACAAATTGATAGTGAAATCAACCTGCCCAGCTGGAGATTAAAACCCAAGATTTGAAGAGATTTTTGAGAATCTGATGTCTAATGCAAAAAAAAATCCTTTAATTTTATTCTGACTTGTGTTTTGCTTCCCATTTATTGGTGATTATCTTGAAGCAACCTTTCACAATACAAGTGAAAGATTCTGTATTCATCAAGGTAAAAAGGAAGAATAATATTTTTGTTGTAACTCTTCTATTGCTATTCATTGAGCTCCCAATGATTCAGTTGGTACCTATTAAAATAGGGTTAATACAGTCATACCCAATAGTCAAAACTTAAGAGAAAATAACTGAGGGACTAATGAATATTAAATATAAAGTTATAACCATAATACAGAGTAATATAGCTCTTAGGCTATTCGTTTTTTAGTCTTATAGGTAGTTCAGTGATATTTGAGAAGGGATGGTAAAAATCTAGAAGCTCTGAAATTCCTAAAAATATTTGGAAAGTTAATATCTTGAAAGTCTTTCAAAAAGATGTGATTGAAAGTAACTACCCTTGATTGAAAAGTATACTGCTTCCACAATGTAGTGTAGCCCAACAATAATTTATTTTGAAAGCTGTAATTCACATTTGACATTATCATTTGAGGCCTTGGATGCTGTCAACTGTAATGATTGGCTCTGAGCTACAATGGGAAATTTCCTGAGAACATTACTTCTTAATAACAGCAGTCAGAAGAGTACAAGTAAAATGTGTGGAATCACATAGTTTAAGTCCAAAACACCTGATGACATAAATCAGAATAACAATCTATCATTAAAAACATTGTAATCCTTGGGCTACAAATGAATAAGGGAAGAAAAATAATTTTAAAAAGTAACTGTGAGATTTCACTGTTTTAAATAGCTTAACATGTCATGTGCCTTAGCTAAACACTCTGGAGCAAAAAAAAAAAAAAAGGCAGATGAAAATACTGTCTTGAGCCTTTAGATAGCACTTAATAAAATTTTTACACTGTTTTAACTGAGTCTGGTGTATAAGTTTGGAATTTAGGATGGGGGTTCATTTAACCTAGCAGTTCAAAAAAAATAGATATCTAGAGGATTTTGTCACCTGTTCTTTAACTCACAATATGATCCTCAAACAGTATGAAAGATTATATGGGAATAAAGAGATTTAGACTTCATTTTCCTATTCTCAACATGATTATTTCAGTATAGGATTTTTGCTGTGGAAGGCCTTTAGGATTGCCTATGTATTACTGCAGGTGTTAGGGAACAGGAACTGAATACTTAATAGGAGATAAAGACCCACTTGCGTCCCATTTCTAGTGAGAGCTGGTTGAATTTGGAATATGTAGAATTAACATGTGCTACTTTGCCAGAAGGACTTCTGTTGGAGAAGTTTTTAGTTCTGCAATTCTGCAGAACAAAGGGCTCATTACTTTTGCCTAATTAAAATGGGGAAGCAAACAGTAGAAACTTAAATAGGGTGGTATCACATGAGAGTCCTTTATTAGATCCTTTAGTTTTTTTCCCCTGGTCTCTGAAGAGTAACTCTCCACTATTGAGGCCAAGTTCTATGAATTTCCATTCATCCAAGCTGTACCTGGAATAGAATGTGACTAGCATTTACTGGACTATGTGTTGGACCAGAATCTTCCCCAGATTTTAGATAAAAGGGGGGAAATAAAGTAACTGTTGAGATAAGAATTGAATGTTCTATATAAGGAAATAGGAACTGTTTAAGGAGAGATGTGTGAACTGATAGGAAAATTTGAAATAAATATTGCTAATGCCATCTTTTTCTTGCAGAACCAAGAGCCTAAGGGGGGGGGTTGGAAATGAAGATGGAGTACAATAGGAGGCAAGGAGGAAGAGGAGAAAGTGCAGTTGAAAATGTTGGGGAGGAAAGCAGGGTAGAGAAAGGGAAATAAATCTGAGGAGAGAATGCACTAGAGAGCACTGAACAATGCTTGGCCTGTCGTCAGCCTCCTGTTTAAGACCTCTTGTTTAACTAGACTTTAATCACAACTAAATAACTACCTTATAGCAGGGAAGAGTTTTTAAAATTTGATATTGTGTTGCTTAAAAATTCTTCTTTCTGATAAGATAAAGGCCCAATATACACAATACATACCTCATTTTCATTACCCAGGAATATAAGGTCTTTTTTTTCTTATTAAAAATAATGCATATTTGGCTCCAGTTATATCTATTTAGTACATCTACAAAGAAAGTCTCAGCTGACTAATGACCTTAATCATCAATTTGGGAGTAAAATCTGCTTTCATAATTTAAAACACTTTCTAATGAATCTTTGTACATCTTTAATATTGGAAGGTTGCTTGGCCTTCATTATGAAATGTATGTAGACCACAGAGGAGCCAATAGAGGGAGCCCTGCATGATCATTTCATTGCAAGAGATTAGGACCCAAATTTGATTGCAGCACATTATTCTCATTTTCTAATGCTTCCTGATTATCTTCTTTTAGTATAGGCAGTTTTATTTTAATAGATTTTAGCATGTAAAAGAAATGTCATTTATTGTTTAATTTAAAGAATGTCTCCCTTCCCTCTGACCTGCCTATTCTCCTTAGATGAATTTTCTTTTACTTGGTGTAATCATCTTCAAAAGTATTTCATTATAGAATAGTACGTAAAGCTTCAGTGAAATATTATTCTTGGATAATCTGTGCTATAGGTATGAAATTTATTTAAAAAGTAAATTAGGTCTTATATGGGTCTATTTGCCCATTGTAGTGTGTCTTCTTCTAGCTTTCCTCCTTGGGTGCTAGAAACTGTAGTGTAAAAGTGGCACATTTTCTAGGAGCATTTATGTTACTCTGTGGAACTTAAAAACATATTAATTATATGAACTAAAATGTATTATGGAAACAGTATAAAACTAGCTTGCATTTGAAAAATAACATATAAGACTTCAAAGAAATTCTGAGGTTAGGGCAGACATTGACTCTTCTGTTTTGGGGCATTCTTGTCAAAAAAAGTAAGATAAGCACTGCTACAGGGTTTAATAATTATAATTTATAAGTCCCTTCTAAATGACTAAATTACGTTCTGATACTCGCAAGAGTTGTCGTCGTTCAGGAACAAACATTTCCCAATTGAAAAAAGTTTGCATTTAATTACTCAGATGTGTAGACTTGGAAAACAAAAATGTTCTTGCTAACATGAATAATACAGACAGGTAATAGGTTATTATCGTGTTGAGCTAAAAGCACTGTTCGCATTGATTACTCTGAATTCAGTTCCTCAGTATCTGTCTTCTCTGGTAAATTTAGACTTTTGCAAAGGCAGTAGGCATTCTTGTTTTTCTTGTTTTTTTTTTTTTTTTGTAATGTTTAATATTATATTCTAAGTACATTAATAAAGAACAAGAAACAGCAACTCTTTAAAATTTATCAAATGCTTGCAAATACTAAAAACAATTTTTTTCACACACCACTCACTTTCCTAAATTCTTAGGTAAAGATAAAAGTAGTTCTTTTGTTATTTAAATATATTTAAAGCAAGTCAGTCCCTCAGAAAATTAATATTAATTTCCTTTTTCTAAATATTAGGACTTTCTTAATCCCATCAAAAGGAAATGCATTTTAAACCTTCTTAAATTTAATAGGGTTATTATTTTGCATTGTAAGCAACTCATGTAAGTAATCTTCAGCTTGACAGGCTGGCACCATTAGAGACTGGTTAAATCAAATATTTCCGTGACCTATAATTTCAAGAGCAGAAGAATTCTAGTTCTGATTTACAAAGCTTTTCTGTATCTTGTCTTCCAGGTAATTTTCAACTCACAAAACCAATGTCGGTTCCTGTCAAGTCTTCTCTTTCTTATACAATCTCTCAGAATTAATATGTATCCTCTGAACTAGAATCTACTATTAAAGTGCTTTCTTCTTATTCCAAAGCATTATGAGGATTTTTTTGCTCTTAACCATTGGCGTTTAGGGGGATGTTTAGTCACATGACATACCAATCCTTTCATATCTCCTCCTCTTTTCCTCTGAAGCTGCAAAGGAATGTGAAATGATACACAGCTTGCATCTGCTTTCCATGCCTCACCACCTCTCAGCTTTACAGACCACATGCCTTTGTTCTTCCTCCTAATTCATGAGGACTGGAGTTT
This sequence comes from Zalophus californianus, assembly GCF_009762305.2. NCBI lineage: Eukaryota > Metazoa > Chordata > Mammalia > Carnivora > Otariidae > Zalophus > Zalophus californianus. The sequence goes on along the minus strand of NC_045595.1, from coordinate 102,366,734 downwards.
ATAGCATTCTCTCTCACACATTTGTCATTCTATCTCTTTCATATTAATATTTCCATTTTCCCTTCAAACTTCAAAGTTATTCACTTATACCTTGGATAATGCTGATCTAAGTAATGTTAAATAAAACTAAATGAGTTTTACTTTGCAAATGAATTTTCTGCATCTATTGACATGCTCATATGGTTTTTATCCCTTCTTTTCTTAATGTGCTATATCATGTGGATTCATTTGCAAATATTGAACTACCTTTGAGTCCCAGAAATAAATCCCACTTGATCATGGTAAATTATTTTTTAAAATGTATTATTGGAGTCAGTTGGCTAATACTTGAAGATTTTTATACCTTTGTTCATCAGACATATTGGCTTATAGTTTTCTTTCTCTCTAATTTTGGTTTCAGGATAATGCTGGCCTTGCAGAATGAATTTGGTTGCTTTCCTTGCTCTTCTATTTTTTGGAATACTTTGACAAGAATAGGTATCAATTCTTCTTTAAAGTTTTGCTAGAATTCATTTCTGAAGCCATCTGGGTCTGGACTTTTATTTTTTGGGAGTTTTATGTTTAGTGATTAAATTTCATTGCCAATAATGTCTGTTCAAATTTTCTATTTCTTCCTGGTTCAGTTTTGGAATGCTATAGGTTTCTAGGAATTTATTTATCCATTTCTTCTAGATTGTCCCATTTGTTGGCATATAATTTTTCATTATATTCTCATAATTCTTTGTATTCCTATGGTGTTGGTTATTATTTCTCCTTTATAATTTTTTTATTTGAGTCTTCTTTCTCTTTTTCTTGATGAGTCTGGCTGAAGTTTTATTAATTTTATTTATCTATTAAAGGAACCAGCTTCTGGCCTCTCTTTTTCTTTTCTTTTCTTTTCTTTTCTTTTTTTTCTTTTCTTTTTTCTTTTCTTTTCTTTCTTTCTTTCTTCTCTTCTCCTTTCCTTCCTTCCTTCCTCCCTTTCTTTCTTCTCTTCTCTTCTCTTCTCTTTTCCTTCCTTCCTTCCTCCCTTTCTTTCTTCTCTTCTCTTCTCTTTTCCTTCCTCCCTCCCTCCCTCCCAGGGTCCTGGGATCATGACCTGAGCCGAAGGCAGATGCTTAACGACTGAGCCACCCAAGTGCCCCTTCTACTGAGTTCTTTAAAATATGAGTGAAAGTTAAACACAATAACAAAAATTGTAACATTGTCTAAAGAAGTTTTTAATTTATGTGGATTTAATACATAAAACAAACCTAACGTAAAGGGGGCATTTTATCTTTACTAAGGTTTCTGCATTCCACTTAAAATATGAAAATACTTATTCTAAGTAGACCGTGAAAAGTTAAGTATGTATATTGTAATCCTTACAGTATCCACTAAAAAAGTATAAAAAGAGACATAGTAAAAATATGAAAAGTTTAAATGAAATAATAAAAAATGTTTAAATAAACCTAAGGAGGCAAAGAAGGGATAAAAATTTCCAATAAATGAAACTACATTAAAGACATATGGTTAGAGTACATGTAAATGTAAGAGGGACATTGAAAGAAAGATTATTTAAAATTATTCAACTATACGCTCTCTTTAAGAAATTTACTTCAACTGTAATGATAGAGGTAAGTTTAAAGTACAAGGAAAAGATATACCATGCATTCCTTGCACACTTAAAATAAAGGAGAATGTTTAGATTAATATCAGATAAAGTTCACCTTGCAGCAAAGAAAATTACTGAGGATAAAGATGAACATTACAAAATGAGAAGAATTGATTCACTAAGATGACATAACAATCCTAAAGATTAATGTACATGAAAACAGAGCTTCAAAATAATAAACCAAAAACTGCCAGAACTAAAAGGAGAGATAAAATACACAACTACATTTAGAGACTTCATGACTCCTCTGTCAGTAAATGATTAGCAAGGACATAGAACAAAACACCATCCACCAACTGGATTTAAATTATGTTTATAGAGCACTTCACCCAAAAAAAGTAGAATAAACATTTATTTCAACTGCATATGGAATATTTACCAAGATAAACAATATCCTAGGTCAATAAAACAAATCTTAATAGATTTAAAGGAGTTTAAATCAAAGTATGTTCTCTGAACATAATGAACATAGTCTAGAAATCAATAACAGAAAGCTAAAGAAACATCTCTAAATACTTGGAAATTAAATAGCACACTAGTAAATAATCCATGGATCAAAGAGAAGTTAGAATACATTTTGAATGGAACAAAGACAAAAATGCAACACACAAAAATTTGTGAGATGCAACTAAAGCAGGCCTTAGAGGGAAATTTTTAGCATCAAACTCTTAAATTAGAAAAACAAAAGGTTTCAAACCAATAATCTAAGCTTTCATGTTAAGAAAAAAGAACAAATAAACCCAAAGCAAGGATAGATAAGGAAATAATAAATATAAGAACAGAAATAAATGAAATTGAAAACAAAACAGAAAATATTAATGAAACAAAAATCTGTTTTTTTTTAAAAGAGGGGGAAAATGGTAAATCTCTATCTAGCAAGACTGACAAAGAAAAAAAAAAGAGAAGATGTGAATTTGTATTTAAATATTGTACCCTACTAAGAAAAGAATGAAAATACTAACCTCTCAGAAGTTTAGAGCTAAAAAGCACAGATCACCTTGTTTAAGAAAAAATTATTTGGAAGTCCTCTTGGGTTCTCAATGGTAGCCTAAGGAGACAACCATTTGTCCTGGAATTCGAGTATAAAATAGACCTTCTTGTTTCTAAATTTGATGTTTCCTGAGGCCCCTGGAAACATAACTGGGCAAGGATTAGATTTATTTATATAAAGAGTCCCAGGACCCTAGGGAAAAATTCTAGGCTAGCACCACCATTTAAGGCTAGATGGATTGTGACCTGCATATGGTACCAGCTGGAGAAGTGGTGGGTTGGAGCTGAAATCCAGCACATGTTCATTCAGCCTTCCAGGGGCTGTCTATACCCAGAGGACAGGAAGACTTCATACTAATTCTCACAAGAGTGTCACTGAATCACCAAACCAATGAGGAAATGCCTTTGTAAATTCACACTAAGGCACCACATGTGCTAGGGGAGGCTCTGCCAGCCACACAGGCCCAAGTCAAGGGTATAAGAGTCAAAGGGAGGCCCTGATTGGGTGCAGCCTGAGACTTACCATGAGAGACTATGGACTCTGAGAAACAAACTGAGGGTTCTAGAGGGGAGGGGGGTGGGGGGATGGGTTAGCCTGGTGATGGGTATTAAAGAGAGCATGTACTGAATGGAGCACTGGGTGTTATATGCAAACAATGAATCATGGAACACTACATTCAAAAACTAATGATGTAATGTATGGTGATTAACATAACATAATAAAATTAAAAAAAAAAAAAAAGAAGTTATCCCACCAGACCCAGCCACAATGGCATAGGAGATAAGATTTGCTAAACTATGGCTTAGTATACAACTGTGGTCTAGGAACCTGGTATCTTCTGAGTCCAAGCATGAGCCCTGCTATAGGTAGACAGTGACTTAGACCTGAAGTATCTGAAGAGTATCTCTCAGAACTCAGAAGGCTGCATTGAAAAAGCAGGACAGTGTGGAAGCAACAAGAAACACATAAGTGATCTCAAGAGAATCCAGGTCCCTCTGGCATAGAAGAAAACTGGCAACCACACCCTTGGAACTGGGTTTACCTTTTAGGATTCCTAAACCATTTAAAAGTGGAGTAAAAGTATGAGGAGTCAAGTACTTACCGATAATAGAATGATTAATTGAAAAAAAATAGAGAAATGACATATTTATATCCAAAACCATACATGATCTGGTCTCCATTGACCCTCTTAGTTTATATTTTCCTAACAACTACTCACTCTGTTTCAGCCACACTGACCCCCTTGCCATTCCTCAAACATAACGGGCACACAATTCAACATCAGGGCCTTTGAACTTGTCCCTTCTGCCAGGAACATTCCTTCCCCAAGATCTCCATGGTTCACTCTTTTATCTCTCAGATCTTTCCTTCATCTTTTCCATGAAAATTTCCTTGATAGTCCAATATGAAAATCGGATTGAAACCTTCCTTCCATTGCAAATGCTACCCTACCCTCATTCTAGACACTTCCTATCTCCCATCCTTGCTTTATTTTTCTCTTTACACTCACCCTTTAATAGTAAAAATATATATTTACATTTTTATTGCATGTCTCACACTAGAATATAAGCTATTTGATGGCAGTAATTTTTATGTTTTGTTTAGTGTTGTATCCCCAACATGAAGTTTACAGAACACTTTTAAACATACACTAAAATTTAACTAATATTTCATATACTGAGTATGTTTTTACTTTTCTTTCTAGAAACATTGATGGCTGTGGAGTATTGTGGCCGCTGAGATTTTTTTTGTTTTCTGTAACTAAACTATTATAAATCTAAGATGAATTATGGTTAAAACACTAAACTGTCAATACCACTAGTTGTTCAAAGCCCAAAGACATGCAGGAGAATAGTTAATTGCTCTTGTGCACATGGGAGAGCTGTGGCAGAAATTTAAAGACAAATGGACTATGCAAGGCCTTAAGGCCTAGAGCACAAAGAAATACCATTGGGAACAAGGATCAGGTGGAGTGATGACCACCTTAGTTGTTTCCAACCAGGATTATAAGGTTACCCCTAATAGCTAACATCTGTTGGGTATCTGCTATTTGCCAGTAGGCATGGTTCAAAACCCTTAAACTACATTAACTCATTTAAGATGCACAACAGTCCTTTAAGGTAGGTACCATTATTAGCCCCATTTTACAGATGAAACTGACATGCAGAGAGATTAAATAATTTGCCCCAAAGTCAGACATCTAGTGAGCAACAGAACCAGGTTTGGAAACCAGGCAGTCAAAGACTACACTCTTAATCAATATGCTGTACTTTACAGATGAGGATAATCAAAAACAAATTCCTGTCAGCACTTTTATCTTTCTATAAGAAATTTCTGATCAACCTAGGCTATAAAGCAGAGTTCTAACATTAAATAAGAGTTGGTGATATTATACTTAGAAGTAGAGGAAGTCAGGTGCCTGGGTGACTCAGTCAGTTAAGTGTCTGACTCTTGATTTCTGCTCAGGTCATGATCTCAGTATTTGAGATGGAGTCCCAAGTCAGGCTCCATGCTCAGCAGGGAGTCTGCTTGAGATTCTCTCCCTCTCCCTCTCTCCCTCTGCCCCTCCCTGCCCATGTGTGCATGAGCACATGCTATCTCTCAAATAAAAAAATAAGTCTTAAAAAAAAAGAACATCATATAAGAACTTTCTTTTACATTTTTCCCTACATTTCATATGCATTTGTTTTTCTCTTAATCATTTGGTCCTAATTACACTGTTTCTCATTTCATCTTAAAATTATGTCTTTGTAGATTAAGATTTTCTCTTACACTAAATATAAAAAAATGACTATTATTGAATATACATTTATGTGAAACCAACTCATAGTACTAAATCCAATTAATTTGTACTATAGAGATCTATGAATATAAAACATTAGATATTTTAGAAAAATAACTTGGATATTTTCTGAAGGTCACAGAAGTGGCTGATAAAGTATATTCCTTTTGAATATTGGAAAATCCAGCACTAAATAGGTTATAAAATAATAGATGAGGCTATGTTGGCAACAATTTGAAATAAATTATATGACCAGGACACTTAACCTTCATATAGCTTTCATTCATGAAGTCTTGAGATTACAAACAAATTAAGTAACTTACTGATTTTGATATGAATAATGAAAGAAAATTAATCTGAAAGTACTGCAGATACATCATCAGGAAGAGCCCTTACCTTTTGGACATTTTACCTTTAGTAGTGGAGATAAATTATGCCAGCTTAATGTTCATCCTCTACTCTGCTCTCCTCTTTGTATCCAAACACATTTTCTGTGAATGTTGATTTAGGGTAGAGTACACACTGGGGTTATCAAATAAGCCAAAGCTAATTGATCTGCACAGGGCTTGATCTTATGACCCTGGACTCATTAACACCCTGTACTCAGCAACTAAGTTAATCAGGCAGAGACAAGTGATTCATCAATCAAACAGCACATTATTGAATACCAACACATATCAAGCACTCAGCCAGAAGTTGCAATGAAAACAAACAAAAAGGATAAAACAGTCTCTGCCCTACAAGTGCTTACAATCAATTTGGTGATATTAATTGCAGGTACAGAGCAACAGAACCCTAAAAACAACAGCAATAATAACAACTAAAGCAATGATTAGGGAAGAAAAGTGCTGGAGGAAGTCAGAGAAAAAATATTAACCTATATATGCTAGTGAGTTTTTGAATTTCATGACTAAAAATGTGACATCATGGTGTGTGGCATTTTAGAAGACTAATCTTGTGATGGTTCATATGTTGGAGTGAATATGGGCAATAATTTGAAGTGAATGCAGTAACTCAGGGATGAAGTTAGTTGTGTGGAGGAGAAAATAATGATAGATTTAAGAAACATTACTAAGAAAGAATGTGAAACCAGATGTGAAAACAAATCAAATCTAAGAATGTAGTGAGAAAGAGTTTTCTAGATTTTTAAAAAATGTTCCTGGTTTGGTATCAGAGGCTGAAATAAAAAAGTTGGTGAGTGGAAGCTCTTGGAAAGATGGCACAAGGATAATTGAATTTTAAACTTCAATTAAACAAACATGTAATAATAATCTATAATGAGAAAATATATACATATTGAGATTGAAAATAACAGTGGAACATCTAAATTGTGTATTGAAGTTGAGAGTAATAATGGAACATTCAACCTTAGTAGGTTGTTGGGCACATGAAAACAGAACCTAGTAGGGAAGGCAGAAATGTGCATATGTACTAGGTTGCCATAAGTCTACTGAACTAAATGGTATGGATATTACATTTAAGGCAAGTTTTACTAAATATTCAAGTAAAAAATATTTGTAGAGAGTATAAAGAGAGCAAGAGACCTACAGCTCTTTCAGGAACCTAGTATAACCTTAATAACTCTGGAAAATGACAGTAAAAGAAAGAAAATTCAAAGACTAATTTCACGCATTATAAATGCAAAATTCTTAAATATTAATAAGATTTGCACTTATTTAAAACATGTACAGCATTGTGATATGGCATGCCATTTATATCCCAGGAAAGTGAAGATGATTTACATTAGAAAACTTGTTTAATATAATCTACCGTATTACAAATTTAAAGAAAACTACATGCATATCTCAATAAATACAGAAAAGTATTCTGCATCAACCAACACATATTCATAACTAAAATAGGGAAAAATCTAACCTAATAAATAATATCTTCCAAAATCCTGTAGCAAAATTATAGTACAAAGAAAACTTATTGAAGGACACAAAGCCAAATAAGAGATATACATGGCATTTATAATAAGAAATTACAATTAATATTATAATTATATATTATCAGAAAGACATAAATCCACTTCCCCAATTATAAATTAAATGCGATTTCAGTCAATATAGGATTTTGATTTAACAAAAATGGTCCTAACACTTAACAAAAGATTAGTGTTTGGTCATAAAAAGTTAGCTTCAGCTAGTCTGCCTATGTTCAAAAAATGGCTTAACCACCTGTTACCTGGGACATCATAATTAAACACTTCCTGGGTCTCTTTATCTGGCAATAAAAATATTGTCTCTGCACAAATTGTGGGGGCTATTTTGGTCCTTTAACATTGCTTATAAAAACTAACTTTGTTAAATGTTTTTGTGCTCTAACCACTGGGAAGTGGAGGTGGTGAGCATTAAATGTAAGATAATTATGATAAGTTGGGATAAGTGCTTAACCTGATTTATACTTTAGAAAAATCACTCTGACTACTGCTTGCCCTCAGAAGAGAGGCAAGTGTACAGAAAGACCACTCAGGAGGCCATTTCAGTGATTCAGGCAAGAGTTTGAGTTTAAATTATAGTCACAAAAACAGTGCAAACTGTTCACATTGATAGAGTGTTATGTATATATGTGTGTTACAGTTAACAAGGCTTGTTAATTGGTTGGATGTGTGGAGTTTGAGGTAAAGAGAGCAACACCAAATATTTTGACCTGAACTACTAAATAGGTGCTGCTGCCACTGGCTCAAATGAGAAACACTGAGTTGGAAAATGGAGAAGATAGAAAAGGTGAAGGAGAGATATGGTGTACTGTTTGGACCAATTCAATTTGAGATATCTATTAGAAATCCAATGGACATGTTGGGTAAGGTATTGGATATAAATTTGGAGCTCAGAAGAAAAGATATAGCTGAAAACAAAAATGAGGAGCCGTTCCATATATAGTATAGGAGGTACTATTGGTTAGATTCCTTGGAATCCCTTTACTAGCTCAGTAGAGAGTTCCCATTCTCTAGCTGATATAGGCACTTGAACTAATGCTTATATCTGTAATTTTTTTTCAGATGTTTACCCCATGGGCAACTTTAGCCTCCTCACACTCAGATGTTTGAGTTATATAGAGGGTCTCCTGATCTAAGGCAGATAGTATTAAGTTATGGGACTAGAGATCACATAGAGGAATCACGAAGACAAAAAGAGAAGAACAAAGATGGAATCTTGCCACGTCAACATTTTTAGAAGTTTGTTAGATATGGAAGGGCTATCAAAGGAGATGAAAAGGGAACAGTCAGTGAAATAGGGGGGAAAAAACCACATATAGTTATTTGAAAGCCTGAAAAATAAAGTGTTCCAAGAAGGAGGCTATAATCAACCATATTAAATGTTACTGAGAGGTTAATAACAGAAAAATAATCATTGTCTTTGTCAAAAGTTGACCATGACCCTAAAAAGAGCTGTTTTGATGTAATGGTAGTAGATTAAGAGACTAGATAAAGTGGGTTAGTGAGAAAATGAGAGCTGAAGAAACAAAAATAGTGAGTGAAGAAAGTACTTTGAAGTATTTTTCTGGGTAAATGTGGAAAACTGAGATGGTGCATCTAGAGGAAGACTTGGGGATCAAAGGGAGGTTTTGTTTAATAGATCTTAAGGCATGTCTGTATCCCTGTAGGAATACTCTAATAGAGAAAATCCAATAGAGATTTAGATTCTTTCAGCAAAATGTTTAAGGTTCATCCATGTTGTAATATGTATCTGGACATAATTCTTTTTCACGTGAATAATATTCCATGGCACAAATATATCACATTTTGTTTATTCATTCATCAATTGATAAACATTTATTTCCATTTTTTACTATTATGAATAATGCTTCTATGAACATTCATGTATAAGTATTTGTATGAATATGTTTTCATTTCTGTTGAGTATACAACCAGAAGTGGAATTAATGGGTCATATGTCTAACCATTTGAGGAAATGTCAAAATGTTTTTCAAAGTGCCTGCAATACTTTACACTTCCAAAAGCAATATAGGAGTTCCAGTTCCTCCACATGCCTGTCAACACTACTATTAACAACTTTTTTAAAAAAAAATTTTAGCTATCCTGTGGGTATAAAGTGATATTTCATTGTGATAATGCCTAATGATACTGAGCCATCTATTGCATAGCCTTTGAGCATTTGTGTATCTTCTTTGAATAAATGTCTATTCAAATCCACTTCCTATTTTTTAATTGATTTATTGTTGAATTGTTAGGGTTCTTTATATCTTCTGGATTCAAATCACTTATCAGGAACATGATTTGTATTTTTTCCCATTCTGTGTTTTGTCTTTTGACTTTTTTGACGGTGTCCTTTGGAAAACAAAAGTTTTTCATTTTGATATATAAAATATGTATTTTCCCCTTTTCTTGTATGTGCTTTTTAGTGTCATTTAAGAAATCATTGCCTAATCAAAGGTCACAGAGATATACTATTACACTTTAGTCTAAGTGCTTCATAGTTTTGATTTTTTATATTTGGGTCAGTGATTCCTTTTGAGTTCATTTTGTATATGGTGTGAGACAGGATTCTCACTTCACTTTTTTGCATGTGAATATCCAGTTGTCCCAACATCATTTGTTGAAAACACTATTTTTTTCCCTACTAAGAGGTCTTGACACTCTTGTCAAAAATCAATTGATCATATACGTTAGGGCTTATGTCTCTACTTTTAATTCTATGTCATTGGTCTATATATTTGTTTATATGCTAATACCACACTGTCATGATTTCTTTAACTTTATGTTGAGTTTTGAAATTAAGAAGTGTGAGTTCCCCATTTTGTTTTTCTTTTTCAAGATCCTTTTGGCTATTCTGGAATTGCATGGGTCACACACAATCCAGATGATCATCTCAATGGATGTAGAAAAAGCATTTGAAAACATCCGACATTGTTTCATGATAAAAACATTCAACAAACTAGGAAGAGAATGGAACTTTCTCAACCTCACAAAGTCCATCTATGAAAAGCCAGTAGCTAACATCATACTTAATGGTGAAACACTAAATGCTTCTCCCTAAGATAGGGAATACTATGTCTACTTGTACCACTTCTATTCAACATTGTACTGGAGTTCCTAGCAAGGACAAGTAGGCGAGAAAAAGAAATGAAAGGTATCCAGATTGGAAAGGAAGAACTAAAACTATCTCTATTTGCAAATGACTTGATCTGCATAAAAAATCCTAACTAATCCAGTTTAAAAAAAAACAAAAACTCAGCAAGTTTATAGGATATGGAATCAATATACAAAAACCAGTTGTGTTTCTATATACTAGTAGTGATCAATCCAAAGACAAAAATTAAGAAAATAATCCCATTTATAAAGACATCAAAAAGACTAAAATATTTTGGAATAAATTTAACAAAAATGTACAAGATTTGTACACTAAAAACTAGAAAACACTGTTAAATTAAAGATGACCTAAATAAAAAGACAATCCATGAGTATGGATGGGAAGACTTAATATTGTTAAGATGGCAATATTTCTAAAAAAGAGGAGAATCTAAATCGAATCAACGTTTGGTTAATTTTTCCTGTGAGAACAGTGATGGCTCTCACACTTTCATTCGGATTTGTCAGAATAGAAACAATGTGGCATGTCAGTTTGACAGATTTTTACTGAAAAGGAAATATGGAAGTTAAAAAATTAAGTATTTTCTGTTACCAAACGTCTTGACAATTTGCTACAGAGCAAATACAGGATTTTATCGGATCTAAGGTACATTTGACACTATATTGCATCTTAATTTCAGGGACATTAAACTATGATTCAAAAAAATGTACATCTCTCCTTGTAAAACCATGAACAGAACAATTTCTTTTTTTTTTTCAGACCAATTATAAGTAACAAAATTGAATCAGTAATCAAAAAATTACCAAAAAATAAAGTCCAGGACCAGATGGATTCACAGGTGAATTCTACCAAACATTTAAAGAAGGGTTAATACCTATTTTCCTCAAACTATTCCAAAAAATAGAAGGGGAAGGAAAGCTTCCAAATACATTATATGAGGCCAACATTACTCACTACTAAAACCAGACTAAGACACCACCAAAAGAAAGAAAGAAAGAAAGAAAGAAAGAAAGAAAGAAAGAAAGAAAGAAAGAAAGAAAGAAAGAAAGAAAGAAAGAAAGAAAGAAGAAAGAAAGAAAGAAAGAAAGAAAGAAAGAAAGAAAGAAAGAAAGAAAGAAAGAAAGAAAGAAAGAAAGAAAGAAAGAAAGAAAGAAAGAAAGAAAGAAAGAAAGAAAGAAAGAAAGAAAGAAAGAAAGAAAGAAAGAAAGAAAGAAAGAAAGAAAGAAAGAAAGAAAGAAAGAAAGAAAGAAAGGAAAGAAAGAAAGAAAGAAAGAAAGAAAGAAAGAAAGAAAGAAAGAAAGAAAGAAGAAAGAAAGAAAGAAAGAAAGAAAGAAAGAAAGAAGAAAGAAAGAAAGAAAGAAAGAAAGAAAGAAAGAAAGAAAGAAAGAAAGAAAGAAAGAAAGAAAGAAAGAAAGAAAGAAAGAAAGAAAGAAAGAAAGAAAGAAAGAAAGAAAAGAAAGAAAGAAAGAAAATTACAGGACAATATCCCTGATGAACATAGATGCAAAAATCCTCAACAAA